>NC_088352.1:49087500-49207500 GCF_036884655.1 Musa acuminata AAA Group | reverse complement strand
TTAGCAAAGACCATATCCAAACAAACTTTTTATATTTCCCAAAGGTTTTGTTCTTCATGATCTGCAATAGCTTATTCGTCGTCATTGGTCAAACCTAATTCTTTTCTTCATCCGGCAATTGAAGAACTTCCCGATTTCCTTTTGTTGATTTTTTTAGTGTAAAATTTAAGCCCTTAGTGATGTGACAGTTACAGTTATTATCTGTTGTCATTTAGTGCACGCCTATCTCTACTGTCGGCATTATAGTAAGACAGATGTTTAGTTCTTTTAAAATGCACATGAAATGCTGCTTAATATAATTTATGGGCCAATGCGCCTTTTGCCTATGCAGATATCTGCAACTGTCAATTTAGCAGAGCAACAGAAGGCTCCAAAGTTGATTGCTGAGAGTACATGGAATTACGAGGTGTGATATGATTTATATGCTTTGAGGAAATTTGGATCAAACAATTATTTTTGTCCATTTTGTTCCTTTTCTTCTTCGATTACTGATTCATATTTTATACTCTGATTATGCCATAATTAGACCAAAATGTTGATTACTGTAAGTATCAAAGTCCCTTTGTATGGCAGAGATATTTCTTTTCAATCCTCTAGATTTATGTATTTGGTAATTGCGATGAATATTGAGCAAATTTTTAAGAAAATCCATCTTTTTAGGGTTTTCCTTAGCAAGTGCTCCCATTTCCGGAATTTGCTAACTGTGCCTTTTTGTCCTAATACTTGAAATACCTCAATCCATCTATATATATTTTTTTCTCTTTTTTTTTCTTTTCTTATGGACCTATCTAATTATAATGTTTTTTCATTGCCTCACAATGTTTTCCACAATATCATAAAAATGCTATAACGTAGAAAAAAAAATATATAATATAGTGTTTTTTTGTATTACATTACAATGTTTTTCTACTATATATATATTTACTTTATAGTGTTTTTTCTTGATATTGCTAAAAAATACTGTAACATAGGGCAAAAACATTGAATCGGTCAAATTAATGGAATCCCAAGTATTAGGTAAAAGAGACCTTATTAAGGAATTTCAAGTATTAGGTAAAAAAAAAAAAGAGATACTAATTGTATTTGTTTTCTGTTGTTATTTAATTTTTTTTCTGGAAAAAGATTTTTTTATTATTATCATTTAATTTTAATGTTTGCTTCGAGTAAGAATAAATATGATTGCGGCAGTTTTCTGACATCAGGCGCATGGCATCACACTGGTGGTCGTGAGGTTTCCATCCTTCCAATTTGAGGCCTTGCATCCAATCATTCAAACCATCTTTTAATATTCTTATCGTCGTAAAGCTATCGATGCGAATTACAATTTTTACTAAAATGCTAAAATCACGGGTGTTCGAGCGAGTTTGGGAACAGGAAAAGTTGTACATTCGTGTTGCGGGTCCCACACGACGAACGCCAACACCTGTCGATGCAGCCAATGCAAAGGCGCTCTTCCCTGAACGGTGCCTCGGACAAGGCAGGAAAACGACCATCCTTTCTTTTACTCGTGGCGGTCAAAGCCCGAGGGGCGCCTGCCACTTCGACGTACTTGTCAGGTTAGAGGTCACATGACTAATCTGACGAGGATGTGGGTCCCAGATGCCAGATTTAGCCTTGTCACGCCACGTTTGAGGTGGATTTTCCAGATCCGGCGCCTTGGGTTGTGACACCTCATCACGTAGGATACGGTCTCGTAAGCATTATAAGTATGCTGGTTTGGGCTCTTTTTGGGTGCCTTCCGTCGCCGCGTCGGACGCTCTCCTCGTTATCGAAACCCTAGCGCGCTCAGATCTCTCGCTCGGTGTCCAGGTCAAGCTCTGACTTGTTGCCATCTCGCCATCCACCTCCTCCGCCTCTCCCGTCATACTTCGCTGGAGCGCGTCCACCTGTGGTGATTAAATCTCACCCTTGACCCCGATGGGTTCGCCCAAGGAGAAGACGAAGACCACCATCATTTCCTCCCCAGCCTCCGCCCCTGCCAAGACGCTGCCGAGCGCCTCTTCCGAGCCCACGCAAGAACCACCACCTCCGGTCCCGCCGGCGACCACATCTGTCCTCCCCGAATGGTCCGCCTCCCTTCAGGCTTTCTACGGCCGCGGAGCCGCCGCCATGATGCCCCAAGCCTTCTACCCCCCACCCCCCATCGCTGCCCCGCAGCCTGTCGTTTGGGGAGCCCAGGTTCGTTACTTTCCTTTCTGTCGGTGGGTTGGTGGGGTTGCAAGCGAAAATAATTGTATCGTCCATCATAAAGAAAAAAGATTGTTTTGCAAACCTTGATTGTTTTGGGTGATTGAACAACCAGCAAGTGATGCCGCCCTACGGCAGTCCGATTGCTTACGCTTCGTTCTACCCACACGGAGGTTTTTTTGCTCAGCCCCCGATGAATGCGGTAAATCTATTTTGAATCTCTTTTTTACCTTTTATCCTCCTTACCGTTGTGTTCAAATTATAATTGGGTTCTCGATCGAGGGTAATTACTGTTACGGGTCTTAGGCCATGGCTTACCGCACCCCGGAAACACAAGGAAGGCCCCCGGAGGCTAAGGACAAGCAAATCACAAGCAAAGGGACTTCCAAAGATGGAGGGGAATTGACTGGAAAATGGGGGAACGGTGGTAAAGGAACATCTGGTGCTGCTGAGAATTCCTCACAAAGGTTAGCTTTACTAGTTGAATTCATGCTAGTTGTAAATTTTGTTGAAATTTCTGTTATTTTGTGCTTTTGAGCAGCGATGACAGTGCCACAGAGGGGTCATCAGATACTAGAGAAGACGGTAGCCAACCAAAGGTAAGCAAGTGGTCTGTTGGCTTCTGGCTAATCTGTTTTTGATAGTTAACCTGTCGCCTTATTGGTGTTGACACTAGGGACCACGTAGATTCCTTTTAAGATTTGCACCTCTAAAATAAATTCTTTTGTGTTACATGCTGAATTATAGGACTCCTTTTTTTTTTTTTCTTTTGCATGCCTCTCTTCATGCTTATGTGGTTGAGCACCACTAAACGTACATTACGTTGATGATGCTATTGCTTGGCATCCTTGTTTGTCACGTGAATGGGTACTTTATTCATCAACACTAAGCTTTCTCTAATATTTAGGATCATTCTTTAGCCAGAAAGAGAAGTTATGGAAACATGATTGCAGAAGGTAAGTCTCGTGTTTGATGATTATTCTTCACTGATTTGCAATTTTGCGGTGAAACTCATTTCTACTGGTTTTGCTCAGGTGAAGCTTCTCATCCGCTCGACACTGCTGAACATAGTGGTGCTAATGCTGAATCAACTTATAGTGGAAGGTCGCGGACTGCCAAAAAGCTTCCAGTCTCAGCCCCAGGAAGAGCAACATTACCTGGTTCCCAAACTAATTTGAATATTGGCATGGACTTTTGGGGTGCTACCCATGCTGGATCTGTACCTATGAAGGTGATGGGATCAATTCTGGACCACTAATGGTAGGACGTGAAGAAGTCATGCTTGACCAGATGTGGATCCAGCTTATTATGCTAAAAGTCTATGCTATCATGGACAATGTTACATGCTGTGTTTAACTTCATATCTGTGTAGTATCTATCTTGCAACAAAGATATTATTTATCCATATGATTATCCTCTCTTTTCTTTTATTTTGATTTTTCCAAATTAATTATTTACTGATAAGTATTGTCTTGCCAGGATGACCGTGAACTGAGGAGGGAGAAAAGAAAACAGTCTAATAGGGAGTCTGCTAGGAGGTCAAGGTTAAGGAAGCAGGTCTGCTTTTGGCAAATCAAACTTATGTGCAGAAAAAGAAAATGAAAAACTTAACTCTCTTTATGTTCTTAACTTTTACTTTCTATTTTCTTTAGTTAATAGCAATTTTACTGGATGTAGATATGTGGTTTATAATTCCTATTAAGGTGGATGAGGGGATTTGACTAGTTTGGTTAAGTAGAAAGTACATGTCAAATTGTTGGACTTGAATGACTTGATGGGAGTGCACAGTTTAATGTTGTTGATGTGGCTAAAGTGGCTAAAATTAAAATTTGTTAGCAGTAAGAATGATGTGTTATATCTATCTAATCTCTTAATTTTTTTAACAGAACGATCCAGGGGCTTGACCTTTCTTCATAAGAATTACCTGGCTAATTGCTTGTATCAAAGTATAAAAATTTGAAAGTATGGTTCATTTTGTTTGAATTGGTAAATTTTGGTTTTTGCTAATATTTTATGTACTTGTTAAAAGAAAGATGATTATACTGTTAAAATTCTTATCATGGAGATTCAAAAAATGCTTTCAGGTATTCTGATTGATTGCAAGCAGACAAAGCATTATAGTATCCATTTTTTTTTCTTCCTCTCTTTTCCATGTGTTATCAGTTCTCCAACTTTATGTCCAGTCACATGGATATTTCATTTATCTCCAGATGGTACACGCCACTAGTTGGTTCTTGTTCTAGACCAATTACATAGGTTTTTTGTTGTTTCTCCATTTCTCCCATTTCTTTTTCCCGAGTGATTCAATTGGTATTATCTTTGTAGGTGCATATTTTTCTCTTTTCCATGTTTGATCAGTTCTCCAACATTATGTCCAGGTGCATGGATATTTCATTTATCTCCACATTATATACACCACTAGTTGGTTCTTGTTCTGGACCAACTCGAATGTTCTCCTGTT
Source organism: Musa acuminata AAA Group (assembly GCF_036884655.1). NCBI lineage: Eukaryota > Viridiplantae > Streptophyta > Magnoliopsida > Zingiberales > Musaceae > Musa > Musa acuminata. The sequence goes on along the minus strand of NC_088352.1, from coordinate 49,202,852 downwards.
GTTTCTCTATTGCTACCATTTTAATTCTTTTTCTTGAATGATTCAGTTAGTATTATCTTTTAAGTCCTTATGATTTTCCTTTGGTGAATTCTTGGACACAATGTTTTCATAGTTTCTTTTGTGGATTGACAATTTTGTCTTGTCGATGTGAACCTTTAGCCAGACTGCCAGAGTATGAAAGACTGACTTTGACTTATACAACAAATTGACCGAAACTATGATACATGAATTTTTGTGGTTGTTTCTGGTATACCTGGCTGCAGAATGCTTTTATTACATCTTTATCATTCACTTAGCAAACTTCATAAAGTAATTTAAGCGAGTCTTTTTATTGTGAAGTCCTTATAAGTCTCTTGCCAGATAAGTTACAATCTTGAAAGAGTCCTAAATGTAAGAACAATGTCTGTTGTAATTAATGTAGTCTGGTTTTGGCTGAACTAGTCATCTTGATGTAAATATTAGTTTATTAAATGATGAGAGTACCATTCAAATGTTGCACAAATACTTATGTCAACATTATTACCTACCTGCCACTGTTTATCGGAGTTGATCCTAGTGTTTAGCGGGACAGAATTATCCCACTTCAACGGTTGTCGATGCTTACCACTTAATTGTTCTTCTTTTAGGATGATTCATCTGTTTCTCTTCAGAAATATAGAGAACTATACTCTTTCATTACATTGTAAACTCTGGTTTGGCAGATAAAGGTCATTAGTTTTCTGTTCTTTGCATTAGCTTTTCTTCTTTTCTAATGTCTGTGGTTATTACTTGTTGGCGAAGGGTCTAGTTAAATGTTTACTTGGTTATTGAGTTTTGTAATGTGTTCTAATCATCAATGACACTTCAAAGGAAGTTCTTTTACATAGATAATGCTCTTGTTTAGAGTGTGGTTGAGGGATATTTACATTGTTTTCATTTAATGACTTTATAAATTGATTAATGTACCCTTTCTGCAGCACTCTTTTAGGTGTTAGTGCTTTTATGGTTATAATTGCTGTTCTTGCATTTTCTTAATTGATGATATAATGGTTAGTGGCTTATACAGGAAGAAGTATTTTGTTTTTATTCTTTAAATGTAGAGTGAAATAGCTGCATGGAGTTGATTGTAGATAGCGTCAGATCATTACCACTGACAGCTCTCTTTCATCATCCTCTGTTACAGCAAGAATGTGAGGAATTGGCCAGGAGAGTGACTGATTTGGAGAGCGAGAACAGCGCACTCAGAGTAGAAATTGAAAGTCTCAAGAAATTGCGTGGGGAACTGAAAGCCGAAAATAAATCAATTATGGTTAGTTGTTTTATTACATGTATTATATATTTGGGTATGGCTGTCATTTTACATGTTGACATGGAATAGGTTCAGTTTTTGTCCAGTCATGGTTTTTGCTGGTCTGATCCAAATTGTGTATAATTAATCTAGGATTGTTTGCTACTAGTATACCTGAACTATTCTTACGGATCAGTTATGGGCTGCAAAAAAGGTTAGGTTCATAGGTTTTGAATTTTCTAGTTTTTAAGTGTATAATCTAGTTATCTCCTAAATATCATTAAACATTCAATAATTATGGTATTGATCAGGTATCTTTCAACCAGATTATTGTTGTGTGTGGAATGAATGCAATGATCATTTGTTGCTATGTGCTCACAGTTAACATGTGGGGACGGACATGACTTTGTACTGGATCTTTGTAACTGTATGGTGTAACCAGAATATGGGCAAGCAATGCTTTCTGTTTATAAGATAATTTGTTATCGGTGGTTTCTATGTCCATATACATTGATGCACCTTCATTACATTCTCATTCACGACAGTGAAATCTTTTCACTTTTGGGAGGGACAAATTGTGTTTATATGATTCATATGTGATATACCCCTTCTTCAGTCCCATAATAATGTTGTTTTTTTATATACATCGGTTCTTTTGCTGCATGGCCGAGTATCAAATAGGACTGATTGCTCACAACAAAGCTAGGGCTGGTTAGGTCGTCGACGATCCAACTTAACTAAATTGGCATCTCGTTTCCTCAATCATCTTTTGTTATTTTGGAGTTGATTTTATTAGTAATTCTCGTTGAAAAATTATACTTTGACAGAGTAGTTTTTTTCTTGCAATCTGGCTGCGGCAGTGTGCTTCCTATTTAGTTTCAGTAAGCAAAATGTATTAAGCCTTGTGGTTGCATTGCATTAGTTTGATTTTGTTTTTGTTGGTGCATTAGTTAAATCATGAACAGAGCCCTTAATATGTACACTGAATAAGTCTCTATCATGTATTCCCCCCCTTTTTTTGGTAGAATGCTTGTGTTGGACATACATTACTGTCTATTTAGCTTCCCTATGATGTGTCTATTGTTTATGATGTAATTTTGACCTTCTTTACTGGAACAGGAAAAACTGAAACAAAGATATGGGCCTGAGAATTTTTCCGAGCTGGGCATCAGCATTGACCCATCAAAGCTGGAACCGGATGGTGCCAGTGGTTGACCTTTTTCTCATCCATGTCTGATTAGTTCTAATTAGTGTAGTGGGCTTCCAGAATCCTCGGTTTGTTCCATGTCCACTCCACTGGCCTTGGATCCTTGACGCTTTTTTTGTTTAAGGAGAGGGTCCACATATTCTGGATATACTTGGGAAGATCAAACTGAAGCTGTAATCCTTTTTATTTCTTCTTTTATTGAAGCAGTTGCAGTTTGTTCTGCAAAAGTGAGGGACTTCTTAATGTAGCATCAGATATCTAATCCCTGAAGTTGCTAGTGTGTTTGCTGACTGTGATGTAAGAGTGCAGAGAGAGGGGGAGAGAGAGAGAGAGAGAGAGAGAGAGAGAGTATAGAAACAGAAAAATGGACTTGCTATCCTGTTAGCGTAGTGGAAGTCTGATTTTGTTTTTGATTGTGGTGTAAAGTGACTGTTGAATTGTATCACCTTGAATATCTATATTACATCAAAGGTTGACGTTTGATCCATTTTGATGCCTACAGGTTGTTGTTGATGCTGTTTTGCTTGGCAAATTTCAGACCAAAATCTCTGAGATTTGGATGTATCAATGCTTTGGTTTGCTGCTGTTTCTTTGACTTCCACGCCGCTGTTTCTGTAATCTCTACATTGCTTTGCCCGCTATTGTTTTCCTCTCTATTTGTTTACCGCGCGCAGCTCAACAGGGCAAATGCAAGCAAGCCGGTGCTGCCGCTTACGGTTCTCATCTGCAAAGGATGAAGCGTTGGGGCAAATGGAACGACGAAAGAGTCACTAATCATTGAGCTGATATATTCATCGTTTGTTCTTCTCCACCGAGTTCTTTCCATGCCCCTGGCAGATGGCAGCGAGTCAAAAGGCACATCTCCGGAGTCCGTGTCGACGCATGGCCCATCACAGGGACACCGGCCAGCTGCTCCAACGCCACTGGGTCGATGACGACGAAGAAGAGGAGCTTTGGACGAGAGCTACGCTGTTGCGATCCCAGCGACGTGCACGTCGCTCTCCGGGCTGGGGCTGTTTTGTCACGGTGTGGGAATTGTGCCGTGTGGGGCTAGATGAGCGGAAGGCGGCCGCGTCTGAGTGGGCTGTTTCGACAGCCATGGCGTCACAGCCCACCACCCCCGCCCCGGAACGCACGCACAGTGACGGAGACACTACAGATGGAGACCAAATGCCGCGATTGGAAATCTGCTTCCCTTACGTCCACAAATATGAGCGCACCGATTCCACCGACAGCGCATGGTGATTCGCGGTCGAGAACATAGCGGACGCCCCCTCCCTCCCATCGCTCTCCTACTAAACTAATGGCCACTTTGGCTTCCCCACCACCATCTTATCCGCGGATTCCTCATACTAATCTCTTCTCCTGACCTGGACATGTTGAATGATCACAGGCACCACCACCATCACGCCGCCGCCGCTGCTGGTGATGATGATCACGACGAAGGCCCCAGCGACGGCGCCGAGTTCCGCGACATCCACGAATTAGCTCCCTGTTCCCACCCCAGCCAAGGCCGGCGGAGGGAGCTGTGGGAGGGCGGCAGCCACCGATCGGCCTCCCTCTCCACCGGGAGCGACGCCGCCAACGACGGCTTCACGAGCGTGAGCAGGGAGTTCAGCGCGATGGTCGTCGCCGGCTCCGCCATGCACAACGGCGGCGGCAGCAACCACGACAACCACGCCGACGACGGGCTCCAGAACCAGCTCGCGCGGATCGGGGAGGACGAGCTGGAGGAGACGAACCCGCTGGCGATCGTCCCCGACAACAACCCCATCCCCTCTCCCCGTCGGCCGCTGCCTGCTGGGGACTCCGGCGCCGCCAACCCTGCCGACGAGGTCCCGGTGCACCTGGTGAAGAAGGAGGAGGTGGAGTCGAAGATATCGGCATGGCAGACGGCGGAGGTCTGCAAGATCAACAACCGCTTCAAGCGCCAGGAGGTGACGATCAACGGGTGGGAGAACGAGAAGGTGGAGAAAGCCACGGCCTGGTTGAAGAAAGTAGAGGTACGCTTCCCATCACAGATCCTCATGAAACTGGTCATCGAAGCGACCGAGATGATGCAGCTGCCACATGAACAGAGGAAACTGGAGGAGCAGCGGGCGAGGGCGATGGAGAAGATGCAGAACGACGTGGCGAAGGCGCACCACAAGGCAGCGGAGAAGCGGGCGTCGGCGGAGGCCAAGAGGGGAACCAAGGTTGCCAAGGTGCTGGAACTGGCCAACTTCATGAGAGCTGTGGGGAGAGCTCCGTCCAAGCGCTCCTTCTTCTAGGCAATACGCACCCCTCTCTCATCCCTCAATTCTGGCATACGATTGCAGGAACTGAGAAAACCTTGGCATGTACACCAACTTGTTGCCAGCAGATTGATGAACAGAGCCATAATTGTTTTAAGTCTGTAGGCGGATTTGTGTTGTAAAATGACTCGGACGCTTGCGTTTCTTCCAGTGAGTATATGCTTCATCAAAGAGCTGTGTCACTTATCATCTCCTCTCCGGGTGTAGAGGATTCTGCGTCAGCTTTCATCGCAGGGAAGAAGTGGAGGATGAAGAGCTGGTGTCACTTATTCTGCAGTCTTAGCATCAGAAAAGGTTGCAGAGAGAACCAAGTGGCTGTGAACCATCGCAGCTCTTCCGGCTTGTCTCTGCAAGTGTTCAGGAATTCGTATCTATTCTCGAGAAAGACGATGATCTATTTACCACTTGGATCCGTTTAAGCAGGTCGGTCAATGCAAGGAGGAAGTAGAAATCTAGCTGAGATCAAGATTGAAATATCATATAAATCAAAACACTGAACTGTAACAACCTGGGAAAGAACAAATCTAATAAACGAATAAAGGAGGAGGAGGAGGAGGAGAAACATTTGTTTTAGATCACGAATGGGCATCGTCGGTGTCTAACAACCTTAAGCCATGGCCTCGGGGCCGATGCGGTTGGGTTCGGGTCCGAATGATCGGGGATCTTCCTGAGCGATCCTTGAGACCGTTGAGGTGGCCGACTGTGGTGGTCCGATCGCGACGGGACAGTCGTTTCCTCCGGAAGGGAACTCCTCGCTTGGGCACGCGGTGGGAGGCGCTCCGTCTTCGTCCCTGCACAAAGGTCGGGTCGGGAAGCTCGACCCAACCCCTCCGACGATCAAGTCAGTGGATGGTCATAGGGGGTTTTTGTCTTTGTTTTCTCCTCCTCTTCCCTTCCTCCTGAACGCGAGGGTATTTATAGAGAAGATTACCGTTGCCTGACGTGCCCGCTGGCAGGGAGCAGGATCGTACTCCTGGTAACGTATGACACTGGTGTTGGCGTGGCGTGAAGGACCGGGCTCGCGCAGGATGTTAATGTGCCTCGGTCGGCGTTCCGATTTGTTTTGGCCAAGCGTTGTCAGGTCAACCAAGGCGCGAGGCGTCATCCGGGCGCAGTTGACGTTAACTCGCATCCCATCGCCATTTTTGCCCTCATCATATTCCCCCCCGAAGGAAGCTATGCGTCGGTTGTTGTAAGGGGGGGGTCCGAGGCATGGCTTCGGCTTTAAGAAATTGTCCCTGCCGGTCGGTAGCCAGTCCGTTACCAGGGGTTAGGAATCGTGGAGTTTAGCAATCGAGGAGGGCTGGCCGTGCAGCGGTGGTCTCGAGCAACATGTAACCGAGGAGCACGACTCAGTCGGGTAGGCCGAGCAGAGGTGGTCTCGGGCAACACGCGTTCGAGGAGCACGACTCAGGCGGGCAGGCCACGTAGAGGTGGTCTCGGGCAACATGCAGCCGAGGAGCACGATTGAGGTGGGCAGGCCGCGCAGAGGTGGTCGCGAGCAACATGGAGTCGAGGAGCACGACTCAGGCGGGCAGGCCGCACAGAGGTGGTCTCGGGCAACATGCAACCGAGGAGCAAGACTCAGGTGGGCAGGCCGCGCAGAGGTGGTCTCGGGCAACATGCAGCCGAGGAGCAAGACTCAGGCGGGCAAGCTGTGCAGAGGTGGTCGCGGGCAATATGCAGCCGAGGAGCACGACTCAAGCGGGCAAGCCGTGTAGAGGTGGTCGCGGGCAATGTGCAGCCAAGGAGCACGACTCAGGCGGGTAGGCCGCATAGAGGTGGTCTCGGGCAACATGCAACCGAGGAGCAAGACTGAGGCGGGCAGGCCGCGCAGAGGTGGTCGCGGGCAACATGCAACCGAGGAGCAAGACTGAGGCGGGCAGGCTGGGCAGAGGTGGTTGCGGGCAACATGCAACCGATGAGCACGACTCGGGCGAGCAGGCCGCGTAGAGGTGGTCTCGGGCAACATGTAGCCGAGGAGCACGACTCAGGCGGGCAGTCTGTTCGGTGAGGAAGGTCATGTGCTCTTGGTCCTCATGTGCCCTCCTCTTCTATGAAGCCCGCTGCTAAAAGTTGCTCCACCTCCTCACGCCTAGGCCTCCGCCGCGATGTATTGGTTAGCCCGCTGGAGCATCTCCGGTACCGCGGTGGGAGGTCGCTCCGCGAGGGACCAAGAAAATCTGGAAGGTCGCATGCCTATCATAAACGCCTGCATTAACAGAGAGGGATGAGCGTCCGGCAAACCTTGAATTTGCGTGGCAAAGCGATCCACAAAATGTGAGAGGGGCTCATCCTCCCTTTGGTTGAGTCCGAGGAGCAGTGCGACGGATGGCTTCGGCCGGGCGTAGGCTAGGAAGTTAAGCTCAAAGTCCCTGGCGAGCTAATCGAAGGCCTCGGGCTTCAGACTGCTATACCATGCATGGGCTGGCCCCCTCAAAGTCGTGGGGAACGCCCTGCACATCAGGGCGTCTGAGGTTCCGTAAAGCGCCATTTGGGCACGGAAGGCGGCTACATGGTCCGTTCGGTCGGTGGCGCCGTCGTACGCGTCAAGGGAGGGGAGGCGAAAGTTCGGGGGGATTACCTGATCTTGTATCTCAGGCGCGAACGAAGACCCTTGGTGCGCGTCCTCCCCGAGCTCTCCCTTTGACCTGCGAACCTTCTTCTGCACTTCGTCGAGCCGCTGACTAACAAAGCGTAATTGGGCTCGCAAGGAGTCTGTTGAATCCAAAGATAATGCCACGGGTTCTGGGCGCCCGCTCGGGTTTGCCATCACTCGGTCCCCGAGTGGGGCCGATTGGACCCGAGGCGAAATGGGGAGCTTCGAAGGTGGCGTGTGAGCCCGAACGGGTGGCTCATGTTGCCGTAGCGGTTGGATCGCGGGCGGGTGCGTCGAACGAGAAACGAGTGGGATAATGGATTGCACCATACCCGTCAGAGCTCGGACTTGATAAGCGAGGTCGTGAAAGGCCTCGGATGACACGGGCAACGGGTTGCCTGGGGCACCGTCGGGTGGCGACAAGCTCGGGTCGTTGAATATCCACAAATAACACTCTGAGGTCGTGGTAGGGTGTTCATCTCGAGGTTCTCCATGCGGGGTGTTCCCTTGGAGCCGCGATCGAGTGTGACCCCTCAGCTGTGGGTTCGTCTGAGTTGATCTGCCGATCACTCGACATTCAGGCCCTCCTTCTAACGCCAGAATATTGGTGTCAACAACCTTAAGTCGTGGCCTCGGGGCCGACGCGGCTGGGTTCGGGTCCGAATGATCGGGGATCTTCTTGAGCGACCCTTGAGACCGTTGAGGTGGCCGACTGTGGTGGTCCGATCGCGACGGGACAGTCGTTTCCTCCGGAAGGGAACTCCTCGCTTGGGCACGTGGTGGGAGGCGCTCCGTCTTCATCCCTGCACAAAGGTCAGGTCGGGAAGCTCGACCCGACCCCTCCGACGATTAAGTCGGTGGATGGTCACAGGGGGTTTTTGTCTTTGTTTTTTCATCCTCTTCCTTTCATCCTGAACGCGAGGGTATTTATAGGGAAGGTTACCGTTGCCTGATGTGCCCGCTGGCAGGGAGCAGGATCGTACTCCTGGTAACGTCTGACACCGGTGTTGGCGTAACGTGAAGGACCGGGCTCGCGCAGGATGTTAATGTGCTTCGGTCGACGTTCCGATCTATTTTGGCCAGGCACTGTCAGGTCAACCGAGGCACGAGACGTCATCCGGGCGTAGCTGACGTTAACCTGCATCCCATCGCCATTTTTGCCAGGCATTAACTCCATCACCATCACCATCTCATTCGATCGATGAAATAGTTAATGATTGATGATAGTAGCAAGCAATCAAATCAAGGGAGACGAAGAAAATAAAAAAAGAATAATTACATTATTGTGTGTGAAACATAGCTGAAGTTTGGGTAAAGATGATACAGTAGATATAATTAAATTGGTAGCAACATGATTATTTTAGAGTTGGCCAACATCGATGAAGCCTAATTGTTTTGGTGAAGCTTTCGGGTTCCAGTTTGGCTCGTAAGTATTGGATCCGAAGCCATTCGGAGCTCCATCTAATAAGACCTGGTTTGGCGTGGGAATCGAGGAACCAGCTAATAATAATAATAATAATAATAATAATAATATTATTATTAATATTATTATTATTATTATTAATACGCGAAGAGGCGGACTCCCATCTCTCGATCGATCGAGGAATCCAATTCTGGTGCCACTTACCCAACTTCCTAAAGCGAATCGAAGCCATCAGGTGCTGGTGCCCCGACCTTCGATCGGCTCCGGGAGATTCTGGGGGAGGGTTTCCATGGTGGCTCATGTTGTTCCTCGTGGTTCTCTTCTGCTCGCTCGCCCAACCTCTCGACGGAGGGGCTCCCACGTTACAGGAACGGCACCACCTGTTGTCGGCCGGGGTCAGAGAACCGGCTGCAGGCCTCCCGGGCTAACCGTGCCTCGACAGGGTAGGGTTTCTGCGCTGGCGTTGCAGTCCGATGGGCTCTTGCTCTCGGAACGAACCAGCCCGGAAGAGGTACCCTTCTTCTCTCTTGACCTCTCCGTTCTGTTAATCGGAAAGATTTGTGTTAGAAATGCTTGTGATTGAATCAGCAATGGCGAATCCCCTTGCTCTGTGGATAGCGATGATGGATCATTCTGAACTGGTTGTTCTGTGCTTGTACAAAACCACCCTCCCGTTCTGTGTTCGAGGAAATGACTCGGACTGAGGCATGCCCACCAGGCAACGATTAGGTCTTCTCCTCAGTGCAGTATTCGTTTAAGACAGACAATATATATATATATATATATATATATATATATATATATATATATATATATATATATATATATATATTATATTTCAGGAAATAAAGCACAGGGCGCTGAAAATTTTAGTTTCTTGATGATGATTAAGAATTAGCCATAATCATGTATCATACATGGTCAACAATCAAACGTTGAGTCTTGTCTAACACAATTCTCAATTTACATAAGGAACTTTGACTTGTTCTTCGAGTCATGAAAGAAAGGGGGTTGATCCAATGCATGAGCTTGGATTGTTTAGTTTATGAGCCTCAAATTCTGCATAGAGTTTCTATGGTAAGGGCCATATTTGAGTTTCTTGCCATTCAAGCACTTGCTAGGTTATGTGGACTCACTCCAATCTCCAGTTCATGTGATTTGGAAAAGCATCATATTCCGATGCAGTCTGTTCTACCTACGCGATAAGTGCATGCCAAACCTTTCTCCGTGTTTATGAAAAGCGAGCAATGTGAATTCCCAAAGTTCTTATGTGGAGGATATTTGTCGATTACAAACTATGGAAATGTTTATATGCTGGTTTATTGAAAGACAATAATAAAAAGAACAAGAAAACCAAGCTATTCTACAGATCCATATTTAGTATTGGCTAAATGGATTTTCCCTTAGTTTGGCTTTGCTTGGAACAAGTCCTCAAATAACTCGAGGACAAATTTCAATCTATATATCTTGCTGCAGATAAGTTGGCTCTTTCACTTTGTTATTTTTATCAACTTCCATGGTTTGCCAAGTCTACACAAGATTATCATCTTGGTTAGGAATAAAATTAAGAAATACTGGATAATTATCTATAGAAACTGATACAGGGTTGTGCTTTTCGTTATGAAAGGTGAAGAGGGAAATACAGAGATGCTATGGACTTGTTCACAAGCTCGGAAGGGGCGTAGTGTATCTTGGTTCATCGAGAGTGCAAGTGGGCCATCCACATTATGAGCAAGCGATGCAATTGGCTAGAGAGGCAAGCTATTTTTCTTCTTCTAGATATATACATGTATGTATATATATCATGGAATAGTGTAGAGATACCAGTATATTTCTTTAAAATATCGATTGCTAACTGTCGCAAATCAAGAATTGGAGGATTTGACATGCATTATTTTTTTGCTCTGTTGTTTGTTTGGGGACTATCGCTTGTGATGCGCATCGAATAAAACTTGACATCATGATTGTCTCTAAAGCCAACTGACAAAGACTTGGATTTTGTTTGTGTTCTCTTGCGTTCAAAGCTTGGCGCATAGCAAATTTACCATTCATGTGATCATCATGTATTTTCACATTTCACTGATTATCCTTGGATCTATTGCATACACAAGGGCAATCTTGTCACGTTAAGCTAAAGTTGCACACTGAACTGTGATGCATCCGCTAAGTCGCACAATGAACTGTGATGCATCCGCTATTGTGCAGGTTGCTCTACTTTTGGACTGCACTACATGGACCGGAGCTGGCCCTGGTCTCATGGATGCCGCCTTTAAGGGTGCTCTTGAAGCAAAGAAGCCAGTTGGGGGATTCAAGATAGCAAGGGAATCGGGCGAGTGGACGTCCTCAAACTTCCATCCCTACCTCCCTCCTGAAACATATCTCACATGCAGGTAGTATAGCTACATAGCGCAGCCGAAAGTTCAGTCCCACAACAGTTGAAAGCTCACACTGATGCCTAAGGGAAGAGCAGGTTTTTCTCGGCGAGGAAACATGGACTGGTGGATGCTGCAGTGCGGAACAATCCATCCGACATGACGGCTGTCGTCGCCTTACCTGGTGGAATTGGAACCCTAGATGAGGTGTTTGAGATTCTTGCCTTGATTCAGCTGGAAAGAATTGGCTCCAAGTTTCCAGTCCCCTTCCTGCTTATGAATTATGATTCGTTTTACTCGAAGCTGTTGGATTTCCTAGACGACAGTGGAAAATGGGGCACGGTGGCAAGAGGAGAGGTCGAAGCACTGTGGAAAGTATGCGGTGGGAATTCGGAAGCCTCGGACTACTTGGCAGAATTCTATGGACTTCCTCAAACCAAAATGAATAAAAACAAGATTAGTGTAGAGGGGAGTGGATTTATGGAGTGACTTGCATTGTTATTGCACGAAAATGAATTATTAGTCTCTTTCTTTCCTGTATATGGAATTATTATTTACTGGTTATATAGAACATTGCCTTTACTTTAGAATGTGTCTTCAAAGATGTCTTTACCAAACTTTCGAACATATTTATTAGTATATAATAATCTTTATGCATGCATATACATTTGTTGATTTGGATGTGCATCTGAATGTTTATATCGCCTAGGTAGGTCTTCATATTTCGAGATGGGGTATGAGAAAAAGAAGGTCTGTCTTGGGTTGGACTCACATCGACGGTAGATCCAATTTTTTTAGCTCATAAATTAACGAACGAGACAAGAAATAACTGTATGCCTCGGCCTACCTACCGAGGGGTACTCTGTTTCCTTGACGACTACTGTAGTTCCTGATTAATAAAAGATTCTTTCCAAAAAAAAAGGGAAAGAAAGAAAAATCGATCCGGTCACTCAAAACTCGATTCCAAATGTGAAAAACCAATGCATATAAGAATACAATCATAAGCATACTGGAACAACATGTATTAGTTAATGCTGATGTTGTACGAAACCAGAACACGAAGTCTGACTTTGGGCTTTTTTTAGATGTGTGACAACAGAGGATGCCAACTTTCATGAGAAAGACCCCAGCGATAAAGGTTGGTAATGGTGCTGAGGGAATTCCAGAACACAGAAAAGTAGTAGCAAATGCACATCACAAACAAAGACTCTCGCATTATAGAGAATCACAATGCCACAATATTTAACAGTCTTTATCATTTATAAGTAAAATAGAGAAATGGAATAGAAATAGAAGGAGGAGGAGGAAAAAGAAGCACTGGCATACCTGACGTACTTGTAGGCGATAACTAACCGGAAGAGAAATCGATAGACAAATTTTGTGGAGGAAAGACTTTAAAAACTTTAAAGCCTGCTTGATGATACTCGTTAAAGCAATTTCGATCTTTCATCTCTCTGAAATAATAATAAACGTCTATTTGACCTGACGTCTGTATAAATCACGACGTTCTTCTGAATGTATTCCGTAATCATATTTTACATCTCGAATAAGACCTACATGTGAAATTTGATCCGTATCGCAAAACCTACGTTGTTTCAAATATCCCAATCTTATTTACTGAATGTCCTTCTTGTTAGCTCTATATAATTATTTTCCTGATGCATATAATATACCACGTAAGTTCAACCCGCAGATTGTTCACTTGTCATGAGCTTAGTTCTTGAAAATGGAAACAAAATAATCACTCTAAGTAGCAATTCCTGCACAAAACAGAAACCAACAGCCAATCTCAGGAACTCCTAATCATGCAGAACGAGAAAAGAAAATCTTCATACATACATACGTACATTTTCACACTAATTCTGCTCCACTCTTGATAAGAACGTATCTAACAGGGACAATATGCAGGCAAGGATTCAGCTCTCTGTCAAAATAAATTGCAACATATTAGAATCTAATAGAGAAACTTTTCACAGAAAAGCAATAGCAGTCATGACCAAGTTTTCTGTATTCGGTTAATGGCCAAATTACATACTCAAAAGATATTTTGACTTGTTTTGTTTTGAACTTTCTCCTGACCAAATTCTGCTAATGTGAGCGAGCCTAAGTTTATTAACACAGCGACACAACCGTAAGAACAAATTATAATCTCGTTTGATATTATCTATTATAATCAGGACAAAAAAGAAGCTTTGAAGAACCTAAATTTGATAGGCATAAGAACCATGTAGATGATAGATCTTCGAGGAACTAATAAGACATGGCTTTTTTCTTTCTTACACTCCTAGGAAATAAGAAATACAGAAACTGCTTACCTCTATTATTGTTGACATTATAACCAGCCATATAATCTGCAAAGCCGTTGCCTGTGACATCCGAGTTTGAATTATTGAGCTTGATACTAAAAGAACCAGTGGCATCAAATTCTGAGGATGATGATCCCCAAGTCGGGTCTCCATAAACCGAAGTAGCACCATATAACTTGGCGTAGCTTCCTTCATATCCCGAAGACGAAGCAATAAGATTAGTGTTAGGGGAAGCAGGAGCGATTCTTCTGTCAAAACTGTTGCGACCCAAGCCAATATACCCGCCACCTCCGAACCCCAGATTTCCTCCACTGGTATAGCTCGAGCCACTGCCCCGGTTCAAGTTACCGGTGCCAAGGCTACCGAGGCTCCCACTCCTAGACACCATGGATGCATTTGAAATTGCAGATTTTGTGGCATGGTTAAGGGCCACGTTTTCCCATACATTGCGAGATGTCAAACTGAAAAGTGAGCTAGTATTTCCATCAACATCATTATACGGAATGAGACTAGTGTACCTACTTGAATTTGCATTGTGGTAAGGATTCAAAGCCCGTCCGTATCCCAGATTATTATCGTAGCCTGGGTTTCCTACAAAAGTTGAGCTCAAAGGTGGCTCGTAATCCATTCCCATTCCAAGGCCAGGGCTAAGCGAAGCAAATCCATTTCTGCCACCAGCCAGGGAGCCTAATCTACTATCATCCAACCTCCTCATTCCGTACCCACTTACCGAGCTTGCATTGTATCCCTGAGTATACCCATTCACAAAGCTGTTTACTCGATTCAAACCATAGTTATATCCACCAATCGAGGAGCGCATGATGGGCCCTGGGGACGGCTCTTTAGGAACAGCCCTCTTCACCTCTACCATCTTACCATTCAGCTCGTGAAAGGCATTGAGCAATACCTTGTCCACAGCATCCTCTGAGTCGTAAGTGATGAATCCGAACCCCCTCGGCCGTTGGGTGTTGTGATCATACATCACGACGACATCCGTGATGGTTCCAAACTGATCAAAGTACTTCTTAAAATCGCCCTCCGTTATAGTCGACGATAGGCCTCCCACGAAGATCTTCTTCGTGTGGCCAGGGACAGGAGATCCATGGATACTGCTGCTGCTGTTTTTATTGAGGAATTGGTGATCATCCCTGGGAACAGCTTTCTTCGCCTCCACCTGAGAAATCGATAGAGAAGTATCATTTTGAGTTTAAGCCCCCCGAGGATTCGCACAACGGACCCAGGATTACGAACGTTAAAGCGCATTAAATGTGTGGCGAAGAATCGACGAGCTGTTGGAAGGAAAAAGAAAGAGGGCAGAGGACAAGCGGTTACCATCCGACCATCGATCGTGTGCTTCTCCGTGACGACTCTTTCCGTGACCGCAGGGTCCGCGAACACGACGAATCCGAAGCCGCGAGCGCGGCCGGTGGTACGGTCCTTCATGATGACCGCCTCCACCACCTCTCCGAAGGCGCTGAAGTACTTCCGGAGGCTATCCTCATTGGTGTCCCACGAGATCCCGCCGATGAAGAGCTTCCCCAAATCCACCTCCATTCTCCTTCCTGCAAATGAGCCACCACAAGAACGATCATCGTCACCAGCATCATCCCAGCAATTGAAATAGCGAGGATCGTCGAATTCGAGTCGAAACGAGTAATCGAGAGTCAGATCCAATCTCGAGCGACAAATCACAGAACGATCAACTCGGAGTCAACAAGTCATATCCACATCCAAATAGATCGCAAGGCAAACACGTTATAAAACATCTACGAATCCGATGAACGAAGGAGACATACCTATAAGGAATCGCAAAACCAAGAAATCACGAGAAACCGAGCGAAATCACCATCAATCGGATCGAAGGAAGGTCCATTGGATCGGAACCGATCGATAGGAATTCCACGTAGTATCGGGAGGGGAATGAGATAGGAATCGAATCGGCTCACCGATCTGGAGATTGCCACTTGCTGCCAGATGCGGATTGGATTCTAAGATCTGGGAGGAGGAAGCATCAAAAGAAGAAGAAGAACGAGAAGAAGGCATCACAAGGAAGCCTCTTCATCCCTCTTCCTCTCTCGTGTCTTCTCCTCCTCCCTGTAAATAAGTACTTATAGGCGATCTCTTATTCTTTGCCCGTCTTAAAGGTGGTAGGAAACCATGAACAAATATTACATTTTGGTTTATAATAAATGATGTTGTGACGTGGCATACGTCAACAGGTGGATGAGAGGAAACGTGATGGGGATTCCTTGGGGAGCACGTAGGTTTCCAACCCCCAACTTTCTCAGCCTGCGTGGCTTTCCCTCGAGACCGATGCCTGTGGGCCCATGCGTACGGTTAACCAGCCATGTGAGACGAGTGGAAGTTTTGGGGAAAGTATGGAAAGTAGAGCACCCAGTCCTCGACTATCATTCATTTGTATGCATATGTTATTATGTATTTATACAAAATCAATTTTAGAGTAATCATTGGTTGCTTTAGTTTCATATCACGACGTGAATTTTCGAATGTTAACCACTATTTATTAGTCAATTAAATTAAAATTTATAATTATAATGATGCAAAAATATAATAAATTTATCTCCAAAAAATTAGCCGTCATTTGGTATATTAATTGATGAGCGAAAATTAAATTGCTGATCGTCTATTTTATATCATATATATATATATATATATTATTTTCTTTGAGCTTTTTTCTCTTTTTATATCAAGAAAAAATAAAGGCCACAAAAGAAAAAAAAAAGAGGATTGAATGGTTAAACAGTGTTATATTTTAATTTTATTTGCGAATTAGTTATAATATTAGACATTTAAATTTTCCGCTGTTGTTTCGTACTCCCCACGAAGCCTCTGGCGGCGGGCAAAGCCTTCGTCCTCCTCCGACCTCCCATCGCCCCGTTCGTAGGCAAAGCCTCTCCCTTCGAAGTCTGGCTCTCGCGAGAGTCCCCGCGCGGATCTGTTCCGGAAGAGTGCCCCTACATGGTTTCATCTCCCTGGGTGCACGTGTCTACTTGAATCCGTGCCTCTTGGTTATTTCGGCGCCTATGCCTATCGGAGATCGATTATTGCGCTTCTTCTCCTCCCTCCTTCATTTGGGAAGATTCGAGATAGGTTCCGTCTTGGTCTCGTCGCTATTGCCCGCGCGATTTTCGCGGTAAGGTTCCAAAGGGTTCTTGCTGTGGAAGGGTCTATGGGTGCTGCGCTAGGGGTCTTGACACCGGGTAGAGTGTGACCTTTTGGTGGAGCCTCTCAAGGAACAAGGGTTCATTTTGGCCACGCTTCTGGGTCCGTCTGCGTTCTTTTTCGACGGCGGAGATGGCCATCACTACATTGTGGCCATGGAAGGTACAGCCTGCCCTTACTGCTCACATGTTGAGTCCAAAAAATCGAATTTCTCTCTATGAAATCTTATCTGGTTTTGCTTGCTGGTATGCAAATAAATGAGATTGACATTCTCTGTTCACGATTCATAGTGTCTCTCTAAGCGATCCGATTGGTATTTATTTATATGCCTAGTTTATCATTTATCTGTTTCTTTATTTGTTAGTGTATTGCGTCCCTTATGTCGGCAAATTGACAATACAAAGCAACAGCAACCGAGAGATCTGTTGTTCATTCTTGGATCACATGCAAACTTAGTGAAGAAGATGGTATGTAGACATTGTATTTTAGCAGTTTTCCTCGAGTTGTTAATCTGAGCCTTACACACTGTTAGATTAGTATTGTTCTTCTTGTTGTTGTCAACAAACAGTAATATCTGAGGGAGATCATCTCGTGCATACGATGGATCTTTTCGAGACAGATCTCAACTAAACAGGCTTACTACTATATTCTTCCTCTGGTTTCTTTCCTCCTCTGTTTGCTCTTTCATGTCTCATCTTTACTGCTGTACTCTCCCTTTTACTGTTGGATCCATCAATATGCTGTTTTCGGTGTGATATTGGATAAACCCATTGTAGAATAGGTTTGGCTTTAAAACCTTTGTTGTATCCTTATATGAGACGAGGACACATCATTTATTAAACTTAATGTTCTCTTAGTATTCTCAAAGGGTCTGTTCTCAAGCTCAAGTTCATCAATTAATTGAAATAATTTGGTTTATGATTGTGATGTTGGATGCCTTGACACGTTAACCTGATTATTATTATTATTATTATTATTATTATTATTATTATTATTATTATTATTATTATTATTGAGATCCAATCTACATGTGTTGTAAAGAAGCACAGGTGTTCAATTTGACTCCAATTATTGAAGTTAGGTCAAACAATATACCACTTATTCGCTTGTGGAACTCTAGTTTCATACTGTTAGTTTGTGAAAGATAATTTTGTTATGTAAAACTCATCTCCTATATGGAATAGACATGTTTGCAATATAGAATCTGCTGTTTCAATTATTGGAGGAAGAACTCTCACAGGAGCTGCCCCTATAAAGCTTTTGCCACATCTGATGTCATAAACTACATGCAGATGCTTGAAGCTAACGAAAGAAAGGTTGGTAAAGTTCGATTTATACCAACAGACAGTGTGACGACTCCTTCATTCAAGCCATGGATGAGAAGGTAGATAGCATTGATCAAAGTAAATGTTAACCACACTACATTTCCAATGCTTATTCTTCTCAAGGCAGACAGAGAAAGAGAAGAGAGAAAAAGAAGTGCCTACAGGAGAGAGAGAGAGAGAGAGAGAGAGAGAGAGAAACAGGAAAATTTGTGGTTGGCTGGACAAGCAAGTATGACCACTTTTACAGGTGAAGAGAAGTGTCGACTTCTGTTTCATTGGACATCTTCATGCTAACATCACTGGACCACAAGCATAACGAGAGAGAGGTCTTAAACGACTGGATTTCGGTGCAGTTGACATGGTACTCGGCCTGAAGGGATGAAGAACCACACAGAGGCCTGGAAGGATGTGCCAGGTCACGGCAGAAGAACCACTTGGGTTGTTCAGCTTCAGCAATCATTCGCAGTATCCGCTTCTCCTCCCTCATCTCTTTGATTCGCTGCAGCTGCCTGAACCTCTCTTGCAGCAATGCGATGGATGAGCAGCGGGCTGTAGTATCATTACTTTGCCTTCCCATGGATCGACCGAAATTGATTCCACAATCGGGAATGGGTGGGTTGTGTTGCAGTGGAAGTGATTTGTTTTTTTGGGGGGGATTTCACAGGGTGTCTGGGAGAGAGTCATGAATTTATAGGGAGCACGAGTTGTCTTCTTCCTTTCATCCATTGCATGTCTCCTTAGCACTTGGTTGATTCGGGACGAATGTAAAAGAGAGAGGAGAATCAGCATTGGAGGTGCAAAGTCCAAGAAGGCAAGGCTTTTGTGGCTTTCTAAGGAGTTGGGTTTGGTTAATTTGGATCCATGCAAAAAGACCTCTGAATGGGGAACAGGATCGGGAGATAAGTCCAAAGGTTGGTGGATTTAGCATTTGGAGGGGCTTCTCCAAGGGAATAACAGGTAATTCTTACCTATCACTTTGCCATGCAGGAGATGGTACTTTTTTTGTTAGTGCTTGTAAGCGTGCTCTTGCAGGTACCCAAAGGTGGATAACTACTTCCAGACATGGTTATTCATGTCTTCCAGCTTCCATGCATTAAAATTTGAATGTTCTGGACGGGGCTAAGTGATCGTGAGATGTGTTGCAGGTTGTGTTCATATCCTTGATGTGTGAATATTTCCAGGCTTGCGAGAGGGGGCATTTGGTGGGGGAAACACTGGTGTTGGAAGGGGAATATATCTTGGGTCTGATGATGTCGTGTGGAGAAGAGTGTATTAGGCTTGTTCCTTTTCCAAATCTACGCACATCTTTTCTCCCACTTTATTTTGTCCGGTGTGATTGGATGGAAATGGCATGCATCCTCTGCAGAGCTTCCTGGTGGACTGTGAAAACTAACAGGGCACCTGCTTTTCTATCTTATCCTGCCTCCATTCCATTCCTTATTGCCAATCTCAAGAAACCTTTGTGTTTATTTTCTTTTCAATCTCTTCGATGGGAGGCTTGGAATCCATCCACACTTTGATCATAGGCTTAGTTGGTGGATGTTGATCTCTTTTTCTTCTGAACCAGTTTCCTTTTGGCTTCGGTCGAGTGCAAAATGTGGTGCCTACAATGACATTTCAATGCTTCTCTCATTCATCTCATCTTATGATCGGATCTGTTTTGGGGTGTTATTAAAGACCAACCTTTGGATGAAGATTTATGAATCCTTTAGGTTTTGATTTCTGAATTGCTGCTGGAAAAAGTGAGGTGAAAATTTATTGCTTTTTAACAGGATTGGACATCTGGCTATGGTCATATTCTTGGATTATCTCTAGTGCAATCAATCCAAATCAAATTTAGCTTCTTGCTAAGGCAGAGTCCCCCCTAGAGGTGGAAAGAAGATTTGCTCAATTAGGGTGGAAACAAGTGGAAGATTACATGTATGCTTCACCAGATTTCTGTCCGACCAACTTGAAGAAGAAGAAGAAGAGTTTGATACTTGCTTTGACACCTGAGCATGATGGTTGTGCATGCAGGTGCACTTCTTCCTCCATGTAATTTGCATGTAGGATCTGATGCATCAAGTTGTGCCCGTGCACTTCTTCCTCAGGTGCTCTTCTTTTGTCTCTGATTTATGGATCGGCTCGGCCTACCACCAACACTTCTCCTCACCAGGTTGTAGTTTTGGGTGCAGCTCAAAGGTAATCCAGTTCTGTTTGGTTGTATCACTTTGGATTCATTCACATGCATCTTTGTTGAAAGGTGGATTCCAGATCAAGACTTAGCTCTTCTTATCTGTGTTTAAATCAGGTCTTAATCTTTTTCCATCTTTAAATATGCAGTACATTATCCATGCGTATCAGATGCTAACTATGGGGATTGAAGCTCTAATCTTTTGGCTCTAATTTGCTTGCATTAATCTTCTTCAACAGATTCTTAGTTTGTTCTGTTCCCGTGTTATCCTTGTTATGTTCTTGCAGCATACATAGATGTGAAGGCCTTCGACACTTGCACTAAGTCGACCATTAACTAATAATATCAATATTACAGTACAACACAACACATGATGGCTCGATTGCAGCCTCCCTTCATGTACCGTTACACCACCATTTTAGAGGAAGACGACCGACAACGACGACGTCACTGCACGCGGGAAGGTAGCGGGAGATGATCACTTGCCGGGGACGAAGTTGGTGGCGTAGGCCCAGGCGTTGTTGGCGACGGGGTCGGCGAGGTGGTCGTAGAGGTTCTCGATGGGGCCCTTGCCGGTGACGATGGCCTGCACGAAGAAGCCGAACATGGAAAACATGGCAAGGCGGCCGTTCTTGATCTCCTTCACCTTGAGCTCCGCGAAGGCGTCGGGGTCGTCGGCCAGGCCCAGGGGGTCGAAGGCGCCGCCGGGGTAGATGGCGTCGAGGCCCTCACCCAGCGGGCCGCCGCCGACGCGGTAGCCCTCCACGAAGCCCATCAGCACCACCTGGCAGGCCCAGATGGCGAGGATGCTCTGCGCGTGGATCAGGTTGGGGTTGCCCAGGTAGTCGAGGCCGCCCTCCGAGAAGATCTGCGCCCCGGCCTTGAACCACACCGCCTCCCCGAACTTGACGCCGTTCTTGGCCAGGATCTCCGGGAAGACGCACCCCAGCGCCCCCAGCATCGCCCACCGCCCGTGGATCACCTCCAGCTCCCGGTTCTTCGCGAACGTCTCCGGGTCCGCCGACAGCCCCGCCGTGTCCCACCCGTAGTCGCCCGGGAACTCGCCCGTCAGGTACGACGGCGTCTGCTCCGAGAAGGGTCCCAAGTACTTGGGACGGTCCGGCCCGTACCTGTCAAAGATCGGTGGAACACCAATTCATTGTCGGAAGAGAGAGAGAGAGAGAGAGAGAGAGAGAGAGAGAGAGAGAGAGAGAGAGAGAGAGAGAGAGAGAGAGAGAGAGTGCACACCAGATGCTCTTGGGGGTGCTCGCCGTCGTGCGGCGCATGAAGAAGCGGCCTCTGGAGGAGCCGACCCTGCGGACGAGCTCGTTCTGCTGCTTCAGAGCGGTCTGGCCGGCGAAAGCCGATTGCTGGAGCGCGGAGGTAGCCATTGGAGTACCGATGAGGAAGCCTTCCCGGACTGAAGTCGAGTGCTGATGCCGCGATGAGGAGGAAGAAGCGACTGCATCCATTAATAAGAGAGAGGAAGAAGAACTAGTGGATGTCGAGAACGCCACGTCGGCAGGAACACCATTGGTTCTCCTCCGACACCAAGATATAGTGAGAATCCGGAGGAGCTGATTTGTCTCGCCCAGCACCAATGTCGCACAGCCACGTCGGCGGTTCATATCCTTGGCGAGGTCAAACTCGCTAAGTCCCTGAAAAAGATCTGCAACCGCCATCTTCTCTCCATGGAAGGATAAAAAAGGATAAAAAATAATAGGTTTGGTCGAGGAAATGTTCCCTATAGAAGAAACTTGTCGAAATTGACCGGATTTAGTGAAATATTTATCATATCAACATCTATATTTGTTCATCACTCAACCCCGGGATTATTTCTCTGTTGCTGTGCACAGAGGGAAGAACACACTGGTAGTAATCTGGAGATACAAAGTGATGATGATATAACCAAGTCCAAGTAGAATCTTTTATCTCTTTGCCATGGTAAATTTGCCTTTTACTACTAGTATTGTTGCAGTTTTTAAACATGTTCTTTAATCGATGAACATTATTTTCTTAGATGCATACCCCATAAATACGTGTAATCCTGCATAGAGATGTTTGGGATCGGAAGATGTCACCTCCTTCACTGCACTAAGTATCAATTCCCCTCTTTTTTGCTCATTGAAGTAAAAATACAGTATCAAATAGCAAGGAAACAACTACAGCAGACACTCCTCCTTTCGTTACCAGGAAACAACAAAATGGAAGGGGAAAACAAATACACTAAAAGCAGCAGTCTCACACATCAAAAACAGCCATAGAAGAGAGAGAGAGAGAGAGAGAGAGAAAAGTAGACAGACACCAAACTCTGCAAACACAGCTACAGAACCCAAGAAAAAGATGACTCGGCAGCTTCATCTCCCTCTCAGACGGAGGAGCGCTTTCTGATGTCCACGATACACTTGTACACATTACTCGCATGTATGTGATTCTTATACGGGAGCACGAGACGTTCAAGACGATCGAGCAGTCTCCGGTAGAAGGGACAACCTCTCTGCAAAAAGATCACGGTAAGAAACAGCTTTAACGGAGCGAGAGATGGGTTGTGAGGAGAAAGTGGCTTCACCTTGAAGAACGCCAATGCAGTCTTCAGCACGTAGTTGGCGTAGTAATGTTGAAGCATGTCCTCGAGCTCTCCCTGGCTTAGACAATCCAACCCTCGGATTATGTGGTGCCGCCCCGACGACTCGAGGCATCTCTGCACGACGTAGCTGCCATTCTTGTGCACCGATAGCTCCATCAAGCTTCCTGCGAGATCAGCACATATCGTCTCCGCTGCCCAAGCCACATTCATGTTCAGGGCACATTGCACAACATAGTTTCTGCAGCAGAGAAGACCAGAAGAATTAAAGATCACTAAGAGTATCTATCTATCTATCTATCTATCTATCTATCTATCTATCTGATGTTCTTCTGTACCCATAAATGTGGCAAGAGAGTGCAAGTGCACCATCTGTAGTCTTTTTCAGCAACAGGTTCCTGTGAGGATTCATCGAGTAATCCATGCAGCTCACAAGGGCCAAGCAGCCACATTTGTCTGATGCCAACTCCGTAAAAGAGTTCAGAGCAGCTTGAATGAAGACCTGTTGGCATATAAATGTCATGGCCAATGCAAAAAAACCACAACAATCGCTACTTTTAGCTTGAATGCAGACCTTATTGGCTTCGTAATTCAGATGTTCCAAGCAGCAATCAACCACAGCTTTCCCGTTCTTACAGGTCATAAGTTGTTTAACATGACACTTGAGAGCCTTCCCTACTGGAAACTTGAGGATCTTGACGAGTTCTTTCACACACTCACTCCTGAAACCAAAAGGAAATCAAGCAACCAAATTCATCAGCATCCCCTCAACATGTAGTTCTTGAGATCCAAGATTGAGGAGGAGCATTACCCGGAGGAATCCTTGGCAACCTTGAGAAGCATGCGATGATCCTTCCTAACGTAATCCTCCATTTGCCTCCGCTGTACATCATCGGCGACGTGCAACAGTTTCAGTATGAAATCGCTTCCTCTGCAGTCCATCATCATGTCGTACACCGAGCACCGAAGAAATCCAGAAAGGACTTTCTGGGTGATCTCAGGTTCTCGACCATCCAAGAATTCCTGGAAGCATCGACTACATGGTGGTTGTTCCCGAACTTCGCGAATCACTATCGGACGTCCCGAGCACAAAAAGCAGGAGGATGTTGCCATGACTGCCGAAAGGTCAATACTTTCATAGTAGAGCAGCGACTGCCGGACTAATTCTTTAGCTCTCGGGCGGCTAATGTAGTAGTGAGAAGATGGGTATGGGTTGAGGTGAGGGCAGAATATATCGTAATAATAGGCTGCATCAGGAACGGAGTGAGAAGGCAAACGATCTTGTGAGTCGGTGGATGCAACGTCGGACGGATAGGAGTAAAAGAGGCTCGGGTATGCAACGGAGGCAGGAGGTTCGACTGAAGGAGGTACCGAGCTCTCGAGGTCGTCGCTTCCGCGACTCGAGCTCGGCTCACCGAAATTTAAAGCTCGTCTGAGATCACGACCTATCAACTCGTAGACATCGAAGCCGTCGCTCGATTTCTCGTCGTACAAGTCTCCTCTGCTCGACTCCCCGGCATGAACTTGATGGCAGTCGGATGATTCACCGTCGCCGATTCCGTTTACAGAGTAGTCAGTGTCATCAAGGGCTAACATGGAAGACTCTCCTTAATTCTACGGCAGCTACTTCACAAACAATTGAACGATCGAAGGGATGGAGGAGAGGTCGTACCTCGGCGGCGGGGGTCATCGGCGATAGGGTCTGCGGCTGGGCCATTGCCTATGATGCCAAGAGCATTGTCGTCTTCACAACAATCGAACAATTGAAGAGAGGGAGGAGAGGACGTGCCTCGGCGGCGGTGGTCATCGGCGATAGGGACTGCGGCTGGGCCATCGCTTATGATGCCAAGAGCATTGTCGTCTTCGCAACAATTGAACAATTGAAGGCATGGAGGAGAGGTCGTACCTCGGCAGCGGTGGTCATCGGTTATAGGGTCTGCGGCTGGGCCATCGCTTATGATGCCAAGAGCATTGTCGTCTTCCCAACAATTGAACAAATGAAGGGCGGGAGGAGAGGTCGTCGCTCGGCAGCGGCGGTCATCGGTTATAGGGTCTGCGGCTGGCCCATCGGTTATGATGCCACGAGCATTGTCGTCTTCACCGTCGCCGATTCCGTTTACGGAGTAGTCAGTATCATCAAGGGCTAACATGGAAGACTGTCGTTAATTCTACGGCAGCTACTTCACCAACAATTGAACAATTGAAGGCATGGAGGAGAGGTCGTACCTCGGTGGCGGTGATCATCGGCGATAGGGACTGGGGCTGGGCCATCGCTTATGATGCCAAGAGCATTGTCGTCTTCCCAACAATTGAACAATTGAAGGGCGGGAGGAGAGGTCGTAGCTCGGCAGCGGCGGTCATCGGTTATAGGGTCTGCGGCTGGCCCATCGGTTATGATGCCACGAGCATTGTCGTCTTCACCGTCGCCGATTCCGTTTACGGAGTAGTCAGTATCATCAAGGGCTAACATGGAAGACTGTCGTTAATTCTACGGCAGCTACTTCACAAACAATTGAACAATTGAAGGCATGGAGGAGAGGTCGTACCTCGGCGGCGGGGTTCATCGGCGATAGGGACTGGGGCTGGGCCATCGCTTATGATGCCAAGAGCATTGTCGTCTTCCCAACAATCGAACAATTGAAGGGCGGGAGGAGAGGTCGTAGCTCGGCAGCGGTGGTCATCGGTTATAGGGTCTGCGGCTGGCCCATCGCTTATGATGCCACGAGCATTGTCGTCTTCACCGTCGCCGATTCCGTTTACGGAGTAGTCAGTATCATCAAGGGCTAACATGGAAGACTGTCGTTAATTCTACGGCAGCTACTTCACAAACAATTGAACAATTGAAGGCATGGAGGAGAGGTCGTACCTCGGCGGCGGGGGTCATCGGCGATAGGGACTGCGGCTGGGCCATCGCTTTTGATGCCAAGACCATTGTCGTCTTCCCAACAATTGAACAATTGATGGGAGGGAGGAGAGGTCGTAGCTC
Source organism: Musa acuminata AAA Group (assembly GCF_036884655.1). Taxonomy (NCBI): domain Eukaryota; kingdom Viridiplantae; phylum Streptophyta; class Magnoliopsida; order Zingiberales; family Musaceae; genus Musa; species Musa acuminata. The sequence continues at coordinate 49,177,133 of NC_088352.1, read as the reverse complement.
GGCGGTTTTGGTCATCGGTTATAGGGTCTGCGGCTGGCCCATCGCTTATGATGCCACGAGCATCGTCGTCTTCCATGGGAGCACCGGCGGCGACGGGGTCCATGATGAGATGGGAATTGTTATCTTCCGTGGAGCACCGGAGGAGGAGTTGTGAGGTGCTGTCTCCTGTGCCTGTGTATATATACAGAGAGAGGAAGACACTAAGACGAGTTGGAGTTGGAGTTGGAGTTGGCAGTTGCAGTTTCATGTCCGAATATGTGGAGACAACCGTGGAAGAGCGAAGAGTAAAACAACAGGAATTCTATTACGACACGACTCTGACTCCGCCGTGCCTGCGACGGTCGCATGAGAGCAGTCCGACATTTATAGGACTCCTGCTGCTGCGACGGACACCGGCGACCGACTGAGGCCAAATTTACGGCTTTGGTTACGTCATGAAGCCCATTAATGACAGATATTGGCCCAATAATGTGGCATTAAGTTGGGCAGAGCCTCTTGTTACACTTCAATGGTTATAATGGCATGAGGTGAAATAATGGCCCTCAAACATGGATATAATTGCGCATATATCCTCATCCGCTCCACGTCGGCAGGTTAGAATTTTGCTTATACACCCCTCAAGTTGTGCATATTTGTGTATACGCCCACATATACTCTACATGTAGATGTTATCTGATCTGAAACCTACATTTCCGTGTTCTGAGCATGTGATTCACTGTCTTCATTGCTTCTACATTTTACAGATCCAAGTCCAGCGTTTAACCTTAATCAGTCGCACAGTGGCAGAAAAATACGAACCCAGACAGTGAATTGGAAGAACAGTTGCTTCCAGATTTGTCACCCCATCACAAGAAGAAAAAACAAAGATGAAGATGAATCATAGAACAATACTAAGCGTCTTCTGGATTGCCCCCCAGCATACAATGGTAGCTTACTTCAACTCTAATCATCAATGACATGATCGCTCTCTCTCTCTCTCTCTCTCCATTCCTTCTCCTACTTCCTCTTCCTACGTTCTCCTGCATGCGTCAGCATCTCCTACGTACTTGCAGAAAGATCGCCGCCCACCTGCATGTGCTCATCCGCCTACAAGTCTCCAAAATCCCACAGGTGCAAACCACTATCGTCGGCCCAGGCAGAGACGTACCGGTCACTGGCAGCAGCGACGGCGGCCTCGCCTATCCGCTCCCTGAAGCTGTACAAGTACGCGCCGGTCGTCGCATCCCATACCCGAACTCCGCGACCGGAACACACGATCCCGTAACACCAGTTCATGCACGCTTTGACACGCCCCGTACCCTGCTGCTGCTGTCCCTCCACCCGCCTCCCGGTGCCGAACCTGCAAAGCTCCTGCAGCGTCGGCACCTCCCGCACCTTCGCCAGACCTCGCGAGTCCGCGGCCATCACCCGGCCCTCGCACGCGTCAACCGAGTCCACGACCGCGCCGTGCGGGAGTTCGAGCTGGTTTAGGATTGTGCCGCTGTCGTTCAAGTCCACCACCTCCATGCTCGAAGCGGTGCACCCAACCACGATTCCTGGCTCCGCAATCCTCGTGCGGGCGAGCACCGGGCGAGACAAGTCGGTGAGCATGTGCCAACCCAGGATAGCGTTGGAGTCCGTCAAGGTACCACCCACATACACCAGCTGCTCGGTGTCGGCGCCCCAGATGTGCCACGACCGCCCGGGAACACCTGCGAACAAGCCCACCCACCACCGAGCGTCGCCGGTGAAGTCCACCAGCGTTCCGTCCTCCATAAGGTTCCCGACGTGGGCACGCCGGACGGAGCCAGAGACGTCAAGGCTGGCCACGTGGATGTCTCCGTCCTGGGAAGAGAAGGTCAGGCTCTCGTCGGGCTCAGCGAGGAGTATGATGCCGGAGATAGCCTGGGAGAAGCGGCCGAGGCGGTCGCGGTGAGGGTCGGCCCTGTAGGTGGCGAGCAGCTGTCCGGCAGGGAGATCGAACAGAAGGACGGAGCCATCGTGGAAGCCGGCAGCAAGGTGGTGGTCCGAGAGGGCGAGACGGCGGCAGGAGAGTGCGTCGGAGGAGGCAGGCAGCAGCTGGGAGTAGGCACAGCGGCGGAACCGGAAGTTGGCGGCAGTGCGGTGGAGGCGAACGAACTCGTCGCGCCAGGACGGGAGCGTGGAACGCCGACGAGACCAAACGCGGCGGCAGAGATCCTGCCACAGGAGCTCCGAACGGGATACGTCTCTCCACGTCGAGCACACCTGCAAGTCCCCATCAATGCCACCACAACTCAAACATGGAAACTGAGTAATGTCCTAAAAATATAGCGTAGACTTGAGCACTTCACAATGCTTTCCGTCAAATCCACAGCATGCATTGCGTTGCGTATGTCACGTAGAACACAACTTGCCTGTAGTACAAGAATGTTATCACAGAGAGACGAAGTAGCAGGATGAACATTATGACATTTGTTGCAAGAAAGTAGAAGCAAAAGCATACAATGACCTGCATGTTTCAGTACCGATCTTGATGCAGCAAGTGTGAGTTCATTGCTCCAAATTGAATGCGGAGTTTGGAATGACTCGAAGTCTCAGAGACTGATACAGCAATAAAAGCTCGGCCTAAGCCGAACTGATAGTGCAGTAAAAGCTCAGACTCAGCGTATGGCTTGTGAATGCCATTCCAAATTCTCTCACATCACCAAATAATAGCATGACTATTTTACCTTCTCACTCTACCATTTTTACTCGAAAGAAAGAGAAAGAGAAGATCGCACAAGAGTTCAAATAGAGCCGAATAACTCATAAAACAACATCCACTGCAAACAAAGGCGACCACAGGATAAGAGGTTCCTGAAATGAGAATTCATGTGCAGACATCAAGTTTGAGAAAGCAAACTTTGCATGCAAGATTACTACTACTTCAGAGTTCCTAGAAAGACTGATGAACAAAAAGATTGTGCAAGTGCAGTCATGACATTATTCGTCGAACTTCATTTTGAAATCTGCAAAGAAGTTGCAAAAGGGTTTCTTGCGCTTTTCGGGGGACTCAGGTCACATAGGGAGAAATAATCCATGATGTTACGAACCTAAAAAGACAACATTTGTTGAGCAAGCTAGCAATGATAACAGCCAAACCAGAAACAAGATCAGCTCAGTAGCACTCACATAGTCACACCACATTGCAAGGATTAGCATTGACAATGCTCAAGATCATATGATAAAACGTCATACCTCAAATTCAACATGGATGCTCAGAATCTAACTAACAATGTGCAAATATCCAGATAACAAGAGCAAGATCAAAATTCACGACCTCATCAAGCTTAACTTGCGAATTCTAAGAGGAGAAATTCTACAGAAGAGCTTCGGTTTTTGTTGACCCAACCTTGGCAGAGCTTTTGTTTTCCATCGACTACCGAGTTTGCAGAATTATAAATCATGGTGTGAATAACAGCAGATTGTCAAGTCCTCCGGCTTTCTTTTCATAATCTCGAGACTAACACTCTCTGCACCATCCTAAATTTTCTTTTCTTTTCTTTTACATGAGAAGAGGCAATGCACCTAATCTTTCTTAACAACTCATTACATTTCATATAAATTGATGCTAACTCTTTCATCGACTGCTGCGCTGTCAAGTTAACAGGTTTTAAGGGATAATGATTAGCCCAGGACAAATAAGGTGAATATCTTCAACAAGCATGTATCGGAAATCAGCAGGAAAAATCTCACATATAAGAATGCCCTATGAACCAGACATTGTCAGATGGCTTTGAGACCAAAGACTTTCTAGCATTAATCTGGGAATCTCATTTCTTCGGGCTACGCATTGTTTGTGTTATTCAAATTGTTCATCTTAGTTTTAGGATTATTTTCAGGAGAACTACACCCTGATCAAGTCCATGCCAAGGTTTCTTCACTCCTCAAATTTGAGCATGAATCTTTCCTTTCTAGTCTACGAGATCAATCAACAGAGTGTTCAACTTGTCACAACTCGCGCATACAATATACTTCATCAAATCATGATCCATCGAAAAGACAATCAAGCACTCATCAACATCGCCCGGTGTGACATTGAGCAATTATCCTTATTCTACATCCAAGGAAATTTCTAGTTCAAATGGTTTAGAAGCCTAAAACATTGTTGTTTCTAGACATTAACGATAGTGTACATCATAAACATTCGATGTAAATTGATTCAAACAAACAATATGCACAGGATTTCAAACACAATCCGAACCAGAAAAAATATCTATCTGGGAAATCAAACAATCTGGCTTCAAATCGCAAACCAATAATGAATTAAAAGTTGTGCTACAATGAATAAAATAACTTTTCATTACCAAGGTTAAAACGGGGGCTCAGAGTTAAGATGCACAAATTTACATTTCAAGAAAAGATATTAAGAAAAGTCAGAAAAAATGCTCTTTTTTCCAATCAAGATATATCCTAAATTTAACCAATTACCACTTATAACCAAAATGGACCATAAAATTATGATCTAACAATTCATTATTTGTGTTTTTGTTTTTTCTTTCGAGTGATAAGCACATATACCAAAATTAAACAAATCACATAAAAACATACACACACATCCAAGGGTGAAACCATTCATATGCATGTACATAACATGTTTGCATATGTATACTAATATAGATCCATTCCTTGTTTTTTGTATTATCTCACAAATTCTTATATTAAACAAGAGTATTTTTGCCCCATTCTCATGATGGCAACAGCACAAAGGCCCCTAGCATTTCTGCCCAGATTACTGCACATGATATGTTCATTGAAGCACATCAAATATAGATTGTGTAAGAGTTGTTGACCTGACCTGCATCTGTATATTACTTGATCTCTCTCCTTCATGTACAATGAAGAGTAACTACTACATTGTCAAAAATGTGAGCAGATAAAGCTATTATTTAATTATGTTTTTTTCATCGAAGAATATAGATATCTAGAACATACAAATAAAGCAAAATGACCCTATCTCCACAGTTTTCGAGTATCAGCTAAAACCAATGTGAAAGTTGCAGGTAAACTACACATCAGTGTATGCTCCTGGATCATCAAAAAACCTTATCGTAGGACAAATGCGGCAAAATGTTTGATACGAAAGTTCAGTCTTGACAACTTCCTACAAGAATGCAACGTAATGCAGCAACTCGAGACTGATGCTCCCTACTCGCATTTTAGCAAACAGGCAGCGTGAGAAGGCAAACATCCATCGTGTTCCTTACACACCCCTTGTTTTGTAGCACGAAGAATATAACCTTCGGTTGAAGAAGAGCTAGTTTTGCCTCCTCACTTGTGTATGTTCAGATTATGCTGACAACGTTTGGTCGACGTGATGAACTTGTGGTGTTCAGGACGTAACATATCGGAGCCCATGATATATAAGATCTTGCACACCTCCCTAGATCTCTAAATTACATACAAGACAGAGATTTCCGACGATAAAAGCTCGTCAGCTTGGCAATAAAGGATGTGGGGCTCGTGCAATGCTTCATAAGCATTGAAGTGATGCTGCCGAGCCTCACTTAACTAAGCAACACACACCACCACCCCCACAGACCCTCCGCTTCCGCTCCATAAATGCTCACGAAACGGAGCTCATGGTTCGAAGGCCGAGAGCTGCAATTAAATATGATGGAGCAGCAGAGGCAGAGGCAGCGGCAGCAGCAGCAGCAGCTTTAAGACCTTTCTTCAATCGTACCGTAGGAAAGAGAAGGCCAATGTCAGGCCAAAGACAAGGAAGAGAAGGCAACCAACATTAAATTTAAGAAGAATCCACCAGCCTCATGCATCTGTTACTGTTATGATAGGATCCCGTGAATCCCTCTGGGACGACGCACAACAGCATGTCAGGCCTCAAAGATCAGGGCACATCTCCCTGAGATATATATATATATATACATATATATATTTATATATATACATATATATATTTATATATATATATATATACGATGCGGTAGCTAATAAAACAAGGATCACAAAACGCACAGCAATCGGCCCTTCCTTTGTCACCTTTAAACCATACCATGGCATGACGTACTGCCGCCGGACTTCCTGTTCCCGCAATCCTTACCGCCACCTTCACACCGTACGCCTTCGTACGCTGGAGAATCCCATTCGTGGTGGCTGATATCATCGGTCAGAAATGGAGTCATGTGTAGGTCTCCTCCCGAAGGCGATGATGCTCCAACACACAACAGGGCATTGGGGTTTGTACACATGCGTGCCTAAGAAAGCCTGAGACCACTCCGGGAGCCGCCTTCCCCACCACCACAACCACCACCACCGCACCCAAAAATGGAGGTACCGCCCGTGAACAGTACCACGGCTTGTAAGGTAAGACCCACCAAAAAGTTGGGCTTTGGTGGTGCAGTCACCAAGAGAGGCAGGACAGCAGGAGGCATGGTGAGAACCGTGCGAGATTGCTGAGATTTGATCGACCCTTTTCTCTCTCCCTTTCTTTGGCCCCCAGCCTACCCCTCCCCTCCCTACTCTCTTTTCGATTCTGTCTGTGAAGAGTACTTTCGGTCTGATTTGGACTTGGCTGGATCCTTACATCCCATCAACAAAAAGGGAAGCGGTGGTAAAACGACAAAGCCACTGGGCGTTGGACTTTGCAGTGAGACCATGTGCGTTCAGAGGTGGTGGGACTTTGAACAAGCTTTTGCAGTACGGAACTACGACACTGTTGCCTCGCGAACGTTTGACCTCCGTGTAAAACTATATATGACCCAACACGTTTTAACCAAGCAAAGCAGGGGAGACGAAAAAGGTTGGAGAAATCACGTACATTTTCCTCTTATGCAGATTCCGATGGCAAGCGGAGCTTATAGAACCCGCACATGAGCACGCATGAAGAGAGCAGTGTGTACAAACACTGGTTCTAAGAATGAGGCGTGCATGTGCTTGAGAAAGAGATGTCAGCAGCAGAAAGCAGCGGTGGTGGATAGGTTTGGATGAGGGGCGACGAAGATGATGTTGCCATCCCCGACTGCAGAGGATAAAATGGGAATTCCAGCGCCCCCGTCCCCCCGGGGGCTGCTGCAGCCTATGGCCTCTTGGTCTCAGGGAGAAAGAGAGAGAAAGAGAGGGGGAGGAGGGAGGGGGGAGGCGGGAGTGGAGGAGTTGAACCATGTCGTTGGAAGCAGCGAAGGTTTCGTTCGCCCATGCAACAAAAGGCACATGCCGTGCTGCTTCTTTCCCCCACACTTTCATTTCCAAGGAACGCCATTAAAGAAAGCACTCCCACTCTCCACCAACTCTCACTCTCGCCCGACGATTCAAGCCATACACAAACAACACGACATCCCCCGCTACGGCTGAAACTTAACCCAAAGGATTGGGATTGAGAGCCCTCCATTCAAAAGCCCGTCAACACAATCACCCCTTCTCCTACTTGTCGTCTAATAAAACCATCAGACACACGCGAAGCAGAAGAACGAGGGGGAAAGGGGGGAAGCAAACTCTGCAGAATTGGCTGGAGTAAGAAAAGAGGGTGTGTGTTTGTATGCTTCCCCTCTCCCCAATAAAAAAGGACCAAAACGGAACTGAAAGGGACGGGCGTCTGCTGACGGCGCCTGTGCCTCCGCTCTGCCTTATTCTATCCCATCTCATCCCATCCCATCCGCTGTACGCCAACCCCGAGCTCCCTTTCCTTCGATCCTTTCCGCGGGGGGGACCGGCTGAACGTAAGCAGATAAAGCAGCGACAGGGATGGGTCGAGGGGAGTTAAAACGGGCGCGCGGTCAAAGGAACAGAGGATCACACGCCATCACCCACCACTGGTTCTGTGCTCAGACCTCCCGTCTGGGAGCGGTGCACATAAGTTCCAAGAGAGAAAGAGAAATAATGGATTTGACAGAGGAGGAGGAGTCCCAGCTGCCACTGCTGCTACAGCAGCAGAATCGTGTAACGTTGTAGAAGATGTCGACAATTGCAAGCGCAAACTGTCCAGCAAAAAGCCAGCCATCCGACTGGCTCCGACTGCGGAGAGAGAGAGAGAGAGCGAGAGAAAGAGACGCGATAGAGGAGCGAAGTCGAAACCCAGGTAGCTTCGCAGAGCTAGCCGTCGTCAGAGAGAGAAATAGCAGAAGGAATGCTTATGCTACTTCGGTAGCACAAGTAAGGGTGGTACTGCACACAATAAATATAACCCAAACGAGACCAAAGGAACGAAGAAATAGCCCAAACAAAAGAGCGATCCGAAGAACACCTATACGTGGAAACACTCCACGGAACCTCTCCTCCTACAAGAGCAAGTCTACTGCCCATTGCTATTCTAGCGATATCGTTACGCACTGTAGACAACTCATCCGGGTTTCGTGGTTCCAACACGGTTATTATCATGCTCTATCCATGGTTTTCGTGGTTCCAAACTTAATGTTCATGAGATGTTGATGACTAATATGGAACTGCCGCGAAGCAAGAGAATAATATGATAGAGAAACTAATGCGCTCTGCTTGGATAACACAGCGGAGATGTAAAGCAGAAGGAAAGACCTGGAACACGGCGACGACGGCAGGCGCGGCGGCCAGGCGCCCGGCGGAGCGAGTGGCGTCGACGGCGACCTGGGCGGCGACAGCCTCCACGAAGTGTTCCGGCCAGACCTCGTCGGCGGACCTCTGCCGCGACGAGGAAGGATCCCCCGAACGGCGGCGCCCGAGGCCAGCGGCCGCGCGTGCTACGGGGGCGGCGGCTTCCTCTCCCCTCTCCCCCTCGCCCCCGCCTCCGCGTCGTTCCGGCGGCGAGCTCGACATGGCTGCCAGAGCAACAGGGCGGTAGAGAATTGGAAGAGGGAACCAAATGAGACCGCGAGAAGGCGGTGGAGATGGGGGGTTTAGTGCAGGGCTTTATAGGCGTGGTGGCGTTCTTTTTTCCGGTATTATATTATTTAGTGCTCATAATCGAGTTATATATATATATATATATATATATATATATTCTTGTTGGGCTTCGGTGGGCTGCAGGGCACGTGACTGTGGGTATCGTAGGTGGCCCACCAACCGGAGCTTAGATGGATGGCAGGAAGCATACCTTGGATGCATTTCCGCACCATGAGACCATATGGGTGGTCAAAATGTATGTTTGATTTCTGTTGTGACCAAGATATTGAGCAAGTTAAAAAAAGGCATAAAATTATAAGAGGAGAAAAAAAAATGTCTTGATTTCGACATGAAGTAATAATGACAGGATGTTAACAGGTCAATTCCCCTCGTCTGCGCTCCTCTCCTGTTGTGGCATACGTTGTTTCCCATGCAGCAGACGCCATGGCATCTCTCCTACGTCCACGTTGAACAAGGCGTTTGCAGAAAGATGAACAGATGTCCTTGGGGAAACATCAACATGTATAGTTTATTCGTGAGAATGACTCCTTTCCATATAGTTTATTCGTGCTCCTAAACGCAGACGCACACTAAGCTTGCAATCTTTGTTCTGTCCTTTTACATCGTCAACCTTAAAGGACCATGTCGTTCCGACTACAGCACAAGGGTTCATCTGCGGTAAGACGATCCAGAGCTCGTGGCTACAACACCGGACATCCTTTTACTGATATCCCAGGTTCAGTGGGGCATGATGCCAACGGACAGTGATCGAGCTCTGTGCCCCACCATCGCAGATTGTGATTCGCATTCTGGAGGGCGAAGAACAGCAGCACACCCATGAACGCTGTCCCTGCATCCAGTGCGGCGGATAGAACGTAGTTGTACTTCTGCCACCATCCCTTTCTGTATCTGAAAACAAAGTAATTGAAGATGGTTCCGGTGATGAGCCAGCTCGCTATGTTGGTTGGGGTTGCAGGAGGCATTCCGGCGAAGCCGTAGGAGATGACTGGTATGTTGATCAAAGGAATCCACTTCTTCTCCGGAAAGATTTTGCTCAGTGCCCACACAGGAACGGGTAACGCTGCTCCGACGAGGAATAGCCACACCAGGTTCCGGTACAGTCCTCCATGCCCGAAGAGGCGGCCAGGTCCTACGAGGCCCCATATGACAGAAGCGTCGAAGGTAACTCGGTACTTGGGGCAAGTCCATGGGCTCTCAGGGTGCAGTGCATCAACGTCACAGATGTTCTCGATGCTTCCCAACATCCACCACGCCACTGCAAGGTTGACGACACCGGAAACCACAGTTCCAACGAGCTGAAAGAGGATAGATGTTGTTGAAAGTTTAGGTATCGGCCAAGTAGAAAGGGATGGAAATGTTCAGATGAATGAATGAATGATTGCGTCACCTGAGCGGTGTACATGCACCTGGGTGGGATCTTCATGTAGTGACCGAGTTTGAGGTCAGCAAGGAAGGAGAGTGCATGGATGGTGCTGATTCTGCCGTATATCTTGAACAGCAGATTGGCAATAGGCTTCCCTGGAAGTACGTAACCGATGATGAATTGGGCTATAATATCGTATCCAGGTTGCTGCAAGGAGTCGACGGTGACAAGATCAGTCATTAACCTTCCATTTGATTCCACGTTCTTCTTTGTGTCATTCTATCCTTGGGAGAAGAAGAGGGAATTCATGAAGCTTGCTTACCTGGTTTGTGGTTGCCTGAATGACCCCAATGGGAAGAGTGACGAGGCAAGCTAACCCGAAGGCAAATATCATCCCCCACCAAGGCAGCTGCACCTCCTCTTTCCAAACAAACGACATCATCAATGACAAGATGACACTTGCTGCTAGTAAAATGAGGAACCACCAGTGAGGAACTTGTTTGTACTTCTTCATTAGCTTAGCATGGATGTCCACCTTGGCAGAGTTCATTGCCGACTTGCTCTGCCTCCAAATGTCGCTGCAAGGAAGAAGAAGCACTTGCATTACCTAAACAAATCACAACTTCCTTGCACGTAATCTTAATTCAGAGTTCGCCGAAGCACAAGAACGGAGCTGGATAAGAATCTGACACCTTACAAAGATTTGAGACCGTGAATGCAGCATGTAATATCCTATGAGAAACATAAAAGAGAAAAGAACTTGAATAGCATCTGCTCTACCTGCCATGGAACAGGAGAACATGGACGATGGTGGCTGTAAATCTTGCAAAACCTGATCCGATGGAGAGCGCAAAAAGTGGACTCAAGTAGAGCTTTCCATAGCTCTCATACGCAGCTACATTGAGATCATAGTTGGGCGTCAATATCTTGGTAGTATCATACTTCTGCCCTCTGGTAGTGAAGAGCTGATTCGAGAAGATGGGAAACTTCCGGGCATCAAAGGTGTTGAATTTCCAGTAACACAACGGTACTATGATGTAGATGAACATGATGAAACCAACTGCTGTGTTCAGAATGGAGAACCATGGAGTGACCAGAGGACTGCCATGATACGCAGAGATCCCTGCCCAGTCCAGCGTGAAGGCACCGACACCAAGGCCGTGGTAAGCTGACCCAATCTGCTGAGCAGTTATACTGCGAGGCCATGACCAGCAGATCCACGAGAAGAAGGTCAGTATGGGCAAGAGATAGCCAGGCAGTGTGTAGTATGCAAAGCTTGCAACGAAGAACAGCACGAAGAACTGCATCCTGGTTAGCCCTTTCGACCTCGAATCCTTCTCATGAAGTGCTCTGCATCACATATTTGACAGGAGGTAAAAGTCGAGAAGCATCTAAAATATTTGGCAAAGAAGCTGTTGTTTTCAGTTCTTTGGACTTTTTCAGATTCTAGGTTGCAGTAAAGCAGTTTGGAACGCTAATTCACAGTAATCAATGTATCAGTCTAGCACAGATTCGAGTTCATATGTCAAAGAGGATGATGCAAACAGAATGCATAGTTTCTTTCAGTTGCTATCATTCAGTGTATAGAAAGTCTAAAGATGTTGTCTCTGTCAAAATCCCCACAAAATAAAGCTTGTCAACTTTTCCAAGTCAAGTGATTCATTCTCCTTCTGCATTAAGAGTTCACACTTCACACCAAGTTATAGAATAGATTGCAATAGCCAAAGACAAAAAAAAAAGTACTTTTCTGCCATCATAATTTCTTTACGCTTCATGGAAAATTATACAAGCATAAATTTGTTAAGCAAACCATTATATAGTTTTTTTAAGCCCATGAAGTTATGTAATGATCAAAGCATTAATCAGACTATGGATGTTTACATATAAAACCTTACAATGGGTTAATTAAATAAGACAGTACATCAGACCTGAAGAGTGAAACTTGGGCGAGGTTAGAAGGCCACCACATTTCAGCAGGATCTACGAGGTATCTCCTCAGCATCCCTGCCCATCCATAACCAAGTATCTGCAAGTAAAGTAATACATCCCTTCCATGAAAATATAGATTTAGGACAAAGAAAAAAAGTAGTGATCAGGAGAAGAACAACAAGGTTTCTTTCATAAATCAACTGATCAAGTGTTGATTACTTCCAAAATACTATCAAAACAACAACATCAAGACACACGAAGCAAGCTCACATTGTTTTGATGTTTTAGATTTAGTAGATAGATTACCAGAGCTTAATGTTACAGTTTTGTCTTTGCCCTCGGAAACATGCAAGTCAAAAAAGAAAAATCTTTACTAAGAAAAAAATGTCTGTCTTTATGTGCAAACATAAAAATCAGCCACTTCAAGAGGCTTCTATTATAATTGGAGAACAAAATTTCTTCTTTTCTTGATGTTTCTAAGAATTAAATACAGAAATATGAGGTCTATTTTGTTGAAGTTGAAGTGCTTCCTATTCCCCCTAATCGAGGAAAAATCTTCCCTTCAACTCTGTACCACACCATTCGATTGATGGGAGAGATGGTAGACTTAAACCCTGCCCAATCCGTCTCCATGGAATCAAGATAAGTGTTGGGCTAAAGAGAGAAAAAGGTGGATTTCTTTTTCCGTTACCTGAGTGGTGAGCACAATGATGAGCCCGCAGAGGAAGCTCAAGCTCTGCTTATAGTACGCCTTCATGACGGTGATGGCGCCGATGGAGTAGGCATCTCCGCCGCCGATGGACACCCCGCAGTTGGCGAAGATGGTGATGATAACATGCTCTTTGATGTTGAAGGGGCCCGGGTTGAGGTTGAACCCCCAGTTCCGGAACACCCTGATCTCCCGGTTGGGCAGCACCGACGCCATGAAGCGACCGACAGGGAGCGCCGTGATCTGCGCCAGGATGGCGGAGATGGTGAGCGGCTGCGTGCGGTAGGTGAAGAAGGTGTTGAGGAAGATGAGGATGGTGCAGGAGGCGAGGCCGATGAACCAGGCCCGGAATGTCATCACCGGGAGCGAAGGGTCGTCGGTCTCCGGCACCACCAGCGCCACCTCCTCCACCGGGCGGTAGTCCTTCTCCTCCCCCTCCTCCTCCTCCGCCGCCGCCGCTGCCACCTCCGGCGCCGACTCTTGAGGTACGTAGCTTTTATTGGATGCCATTGCTCTCGAGCTTCAATCTTTGCACCGATCTCGGAGTGTAGCGACCGACATATATATAGAGAGAGACAGAGAGACAGAGAGCGAGAGTGAGTGAGAAGAGCAGCAGCGACGATAATTTGACAGAGGCTTTATTAGTGGATATTTATTATCATAATAAGTGAAAAAGAAATATGCTTAATTAATTATTAAATAAAATATAATATATTTTTTAATGTTTACAGGAGTTTCTCCCAAATGCTGAATTGGTTGCTTATATTCATATGTATGATTTGTGTAGATGTGCCCTATACCAAATCAATTGAGTGGTCAATCAAATTATTGGGTTGACTGAAGGAGACTTGCCAACAAACATGACTCGAACTTGTGGCTCAAAGTGATAGACACTTCGATGGACATCAAGCAAATGTTCATAAGTAACATATTGTCCATTTGGGACCTATGTGCATGAATTGCCAAAGAAGTATGACATGCCAGGAATCTTCATCACTCTTATATGGCGTCGATGATTGATGACATGGCTAAGATAGTAGCATCATGCTCACGTAGCATAAGCGTCTACGGACGCTGACGCTAAGCTGTCGCCGTGGCAAGAAATTAACCCCAGAGGCCGCACATGGCTTTCTTCTTCCGAGAAAGAAGAAAGTGAAAGCTGTCTTATCCATTTACTTGCATGTCAATGGAAGCAGCAGCTTCGTCAAAGTTGGATGGCTAGATCGGAGACATCGCTGACGCCGCCTGCGGAATATAATACCAGAGTTGAAGTTGGAAGGACTTGGGGGAGGAAGAAAAGAGGACGGGTACAACAGGAACAAGCATTTGCTGGACACACGCAAGTTACAGCTCAAACATAGTACGTACAACTCTCTCACCAACATAATATATAGAACTCACAGATGAGGTTGCAGAGTCTCTTAGAATTAGGTTCTATAAGCATGCAAAAAGAGGGGTCAAAATTCTCCATCTAATCAGTCAAGAAACCGAGTTTTCATGTGCATATATTATTCTCTTCTATGTTATGATCGATTTTGGGGAAAGCATATTATCCTTTACTGGGGTATGGATCATGAAGGTTTCAGAAGATCAAGAGCAGTGCTCTCCATTTGGTGTGCCATCGGTGGGGAAGAGCTGAAGACAGAAAAGTCAATTGCAAGGTCTTGATCAGGCCATGGACCATGGCTTTTGGAGATGCCTTCAAATAACATGGTGTTGCTTTGTTCCACCTCAATCAAAGCTTGGATAAGTGAGCATGGTTGTCTTAATTTATATCTGAGCTCTTTTAGAACTTCCATATCCGATCTTATAGAGCAAACCCATGCATGAAAAGAAGTATATATCTAAGATGGTGTCACACTGTACTGGTGATTAAGATAGAGTTGCGTGCCAGGAATCAGCTCCCCTGGTAAAGACCTGATATAGCTGGTGGCCATACCTACAACATGATTTTGATGTGCACCATTAATTGATCTTGGAGATAGCAATTAATAAGATGGCTATTTCATAAAAAATACGAAGATGCAAACTTTTCGATTCCATAAATAAATACAAAGGGAGGTTCGTTTCAGCGAAGGTGGATTGGTGACAACTATTAAGATGCAGGCTTTTACTTTGGTGATGACGTTATATATTGTCTTCTTCCCAGTGGTTTGTACACAGTAATTGCCATGTTTTCACGGCACAATAATGCAGATCGATTACCGCAGACAAACTCCTTTGTTGATCGAAACAGTAGACAGTACACGTTTTTGTGTTAGCTAAACAACGATCATAAACTGCCATCTCTCTCTCTCTCTCTCTCTCTCAGTCACTTCATGGGCATCTTGATCCAGCCATTAGCAAATGCAATGGCGAGGATGACGAAAGGCGTCGACATACCGAAGATGATGATGTACGGCAAAGGTGTCTTCATGGGGTTTTCCCCTTTCCTCTCACCTGCCGTCTGCCAATATCTGCATCACCATCATATGTATCCATTAGCATGCAGAAGATGATACAGAAACAAGAGAAGAAGACGAAGCATACTGGTCTGGTTCTTCTTCCCTGGTGATGAACTTCTTCTTGGCAGGCTTCGCCTCTCCATCCGCTCCACCTGCACCTCCGACAACCAGCAGTTAGTTCTTCAGGAGCTTCTTGTTTCTCTACTCGGATAGCAGCAATACATGTACCTAGATTTGCGTAGATCCTGGCTGGTTTGATGATTCTTGCGGCGGAAAGAGAAGGAAAGGAAAAGCGCGGGAATGAGCTGCGCACAAAGCCATTGCCGACGGTGGGGATGAAGAGAGCCGGGGTGGCCATTTCTTGGTTTGGAAGATCCCGGTGGCGGCCCGTGACATATCTCCTCCTACGCTATCTCTGGTGTGTGGATAAGGCGGAGGTTATGATGATTGGCTCGACTCGATCCTGCGTTCGACTCATCTAAGCCACTCAAATTCTGGTCTTGACCTGGACAGGATTGCAATCTAATTAAGTTGGAACGAAGCTGGTGATGAACTTCTTTTCCGATCGATATAAAGTGTGTTGTATATATTGTAAGAACCACCCTCGATCAGCAGATTTCCATAAATATATTATGAGGATGGAAGCGTAAATGAACATTTCGGCTCGCATGTTTAATTTGGATCGTCGGTTCGGTTGTGTTAGAGTGGCTCGTAGTTCGGCCGCCCAATTACTTGGGTTCGGGTCGAACTTTAATTGAGTTTTACGAATAGACCCTCGTACTTTTGAAGTTTACGAAAAGCCCCCTGATTTGCCGCCCGTCAAATTCTAATCCTCTTTCAAACTCAATCGGTCGACTCCCCTCTACTCCCTCTCGGGCAGTCGATCTCGTCGTAGAATACTTCTTTTCGCGGACGATTCATCTCCTTCTGCTCGATCCTTGATTATTCTTCATGCATTCTTTCCGCTCGAATTCACGGTGTAACCTTCTTTTTGGCGTTCTACTTTCTCTGGAATCTTGAGGAGTCCGTGGGTTCTTAAAATCTTTGATTTCTGAACAGGAATAAGTCGAGAGCATATCGATGCTTCCCTTCTATTTATACGAATCGAAATCTTCCGAAGTAGAAGTACCCTTTTGAGCCATACAAGGTAATCTGTTCTGTATCAGTTTCCTCTGTAGGATATTCTTTTGGAACGATGCCTAGAGAAATTTTAGATTTATCTTCGTCCTCGAGTCTTCATGATATATGTTACATTTCGTTTGATGCTCGCCAAATTGAATATACGGGTAAAAGATCTGACTTTTTGAATTAAGAACTATTTTATTGAATTATGTTAGTTTGATTAGGGTTTGTCCTTTGTATCGGAATTTCCTTCCTTCCGTTTTTTTTTTTTTTTTTTTTTTTTTGCATTTTACTAGTCTCATTTCCTTGGCCCTCAGTCATATATTTTTGTTGGTATTTGCATGATTTTTTACTAGTTTGGAGATTCTCCATGAATTAAGTTTTTCTTCTCTTGTTTATGTAAAAGTTGATACATTTTCAATTCAGTTTGACCACAAGATCAGTACTTTAGACACCCACAAAAGAAACCTTGCAAGTAACATGTGGACATAATTACATGAAGCAGTTCTATATACATTATTTAAGTATGGGATTGACAGTTTGGATCCTTTTATAGTTGTTAAAATGACTACACTTCTTGTAATTTTTTCCTGATTGGTAGCTAAATTTATGAATTCCTGGAAATTATACTAATATGCATTAAGATATGTCGACAGTTTTAAAGGCTTTCATTCTTATCCATTCATCGAAAGTTGAAATGCGGTGCTGCAAATATGTAGTGGAAATTATTCTCCACTCAGTTGCATCCTTGTTGGTAATGACACCTTAGGAATGAAAAAGCAGATCGGAATGGAGAAGAGAAACGGAGATTAGATTCTCAACTGGAAAGTGACCTTGTGAATGCCACCTACAACTTCTTATTTGCCACCCACAAAGACAATTGCAAAAGCATGATTATTTCTTGTTGTTTAATGAGTCGTTCAGGACAGACCTTTCTTCCTTTTCTCTGTATGTGTTTTGTGCTTATTGGTCTTATCAAGCGAAGAAGCTAGTTAAGATGTAGTTCCGTGCGACACACAAAGCCAGTGAAAAAAGGAGACTGCCAAGTTTAAGATGATGTGCCATGGGTGATCCTTATGATAACTTTAAGAAAAGCCATCATATTCTTTAATTATTTGTCTGTGATCATGTGGCTTTTGGTCAAGGTTTCTGAAGTGTCACGATACTCTTTGAATTGGAGATCCACAAGTATGGGCTTGAGAAGCCATGTGGGATGAGTGAGGATACTTAAGCGAGCTATGAGCCAGAGACTATAGTCTGTGGTCTTGAGGGACAATAGTTTGAGAAAATTTTTAGATAGTCAAGCACGCTTGTGTTCTGCCTGTTCAAAGTCAGAAGAATTGATTTCTGAACCTCCCAGTTTATAGTAGGAAAAAGGGTATCGCATAAGAAATTAGTTTAAAATTATCTTAGATGGCTGGCTGTCAACTATTAAGATATCACCTGGGCAACCAGATTTCAGAACAGGCCAATAGAAGGAGCAGATACAGAAATGCTTCACTTAGAAAGACATCATAGAAGTTTGTTCATTAAAAGTTATGAATCTGAAAGCAGTTAAAATTTGAGTAGGGAGTCCGTCAAAATCAAATCTTCAATTGGCAGGGCAGGTAATAATGATATTTAGACCCAATATGACTCTAGATGTTGATGGGTCATAACTCTTTTAACTACATTGTTGTTTCAAACCTAGAAAAGGATTTCTATTGAGCTGTGTATAATTTTCTCGGTGGTCACATCGCCATTGAAAACCACACTGACCACGATACTCCATCAGTCGGCAAGATAAGTTGATGATGATCGTCTACACAAGGAAAGAAATTTATCAAGCTAGTGCAAAGGATTAATGTGTTTTAAGGTATGAAGGTGGTTGTGAGCTTCCTCAGAAAGCAATCTTATTTGAATTTGATGCTCATCTGTCATGACCAAGCAACTCTCCTTTTTCAAATATGAGGGAGGTGCAAATATTTCTGTGTGTGTGTGTGTGTGTTCTTTTTTCCATGTTCTAAACATATATCTTTTATATAAAGTTCTCTCTCTGGTTCCAACCGGAATTTTGCATTTTGACTGGGAATATTTAGAATAGGCCATCGATCATCAAATACAAGCAACCAAAGTGAGAGTAAAGGTGCATGACTCTGCGCTTAAACGTACCCATGAAGGCAGCAGATAAGTCGGTGAGAGTGACACATGTTCTTGTCTGGGCTGGGTGGTTCATGACCTCAGTGCACTTTGGTTTATCATCTACGTCTATAAAGAAGATCCTCTTCCCATCCTCCTCCTCTGCTCTAGCTTGGGATCTCAGCACTCGCAAGAAATGGCAGAGAAGGTGCTCAATTCCCTCCTCCCTCTCTTTTAATGCTCTTCTGATCACTTGTATGTCTACCGTCTGCAAAGTTGCATTGGTTCTTTTATACTTCTTATCTGCTGTTTTCTTTTTGTGGTGAATGCGATGTTATTCTGTCAGTACTCGTGGAGTTTTCGGGTGTGGTTCTACTACTCCTTGCTGCATTTATGTTTTTCGCTATTTCTTTTACCTCCATTTTTCCCAATCCAGTTCGGCTTCTTATAGATTTCTCGGCTTCATATGTTAATCTAAGTTTCCTTTACATGTTGTTCTTGGTCATTCACAATTTGACTTCCACTCGTGCAAATCATGCACCAAAATTATACATTGAAATGAAGAAAGATGATATTTATTGTTCCTTTTGTTGAACTTGATATGCTCGCATATGTACATGAATGCGTATATATCTATATATCTCATCTAGTAGTATTTTTTTTGCTGGTGTAATTATCACAGATTGCCACGGTGATGATAAAGGTCGATCTTGACTGCTGCCTCTGCTCCAAGAAGATTAAAAAAGCTATATGCAAGCTCCAAAGTAAGCATGCAATTGTCGTCTCTCCTCCCTACGCTACTGTTCTAGTACTATCACATCTTTCTTATAGAATGTCTTTTGTGGATTTCCTCATGTTAGAACACTACAAGATCCAGTCCATCGCCTACGATGAGAAGGACGACACTGTGACGGTCTCCGGCCCCTTCAATCCCGACTGCTTCATCAAGAAGCTCTGCTGCCTCGCCTCCAAGGTGATCAAAGACATCCAGATCAAGCCGGACAACCCGCCACCCGAACCGGAACCGGCTCCTCCCCCACCCGAACCGGCCCCTCCTACACCCGAACCTCCGCCGCCTCCTGGGCCCGAACCACCGCCGCCTCCTGGGCCCGAACCACCGCCGCCGCCCGCGCCCGAACCACCGCCACCTCCTGCTCCTGAACCGCCGCCGCCACCGAAGCCCGACCCGACCCCGCCCCCCGATGTGGTGGTGAAGGCGCCTATGTGGGCTTTCCGGACCCCGGTGTGGCCGGTCTGCTGCCACCAGCCGTGCCCCTGCTACGAGCCGCGCTACGGGTCCTGCCGCTGCTGCTCCTGCGGCCTGGTGACAGACGAACCGCCTCCACCAGCCATGTACTACGGCGGCCCTCCGTGTTACGAGGTACAGGGCTACAAGATCGTCTGCGAAGAGGAGCCTCCCTACGGCTGCTCCATCATGTAATTACCTACGCATTATGTGTGTGTGTGTGTGTGATAGATATGATAATGTGTGAGTGTGTGTGATAGATATGATAATAAACACATTTACATATGTGATTTATAATATTGTAAGGAAAACATAACTAATGGTGATGGGGTGAAGCGTTCGTGCCATTGAGATCGAACGCTGTGCGTATCCGTGTTTGTCTTCTGCTCCTCATCATGAATGAGCCACCGGGGGGATGCGATTCCCGGGTCCTCCCTGCCGTGATGGAGACAGCGAAGCCTCGCCCAGGGCGACATGCTCCCGGATGGAGATGCGCCACCTACCATTCATGGCGATGGCGAATAATGAAGCTCGTCTCCATGCGCCGCCGTGCACTCCGCTCCCAGATGGCCCCATCGCCATTGTGGTCCGAGCGGGCAAAGCTGGGTGTTCTCCCCGCGCCAAAGCAGTGACATTTGCAGCTCCACGACGACGGATGGGTCGCTCCTCCGCCCCCATGTTGCAGCATCAGATCCGCGTCTTTCTCTCGTAAAGGAAACGGTTGTAACGTGGACATTGCATTACGGTTTTGGCCAAACAGCTTTAAGATCAAGAAGCGTACATTTGCTTAATACAAGTGCATTTATATATGGAGAATACCTGGCATCAAATTAATACATGCACCACAAAACGGCATGTTCACTTAAACAAGATTAATTGAAATTGGAGGGATAAATACAACAATACCAAAGAGGTATACGTACAAATTTCGTCAAAGGATGACTCGCTTCGCCGAAACCTACTTATTTGGTGTACCACAAGCGTACCCGCGGCTGGTTTACGTTTCGAGACAACGTGTGGGCCCCCACATCATACCTTCCAAAGACCACACGGGTAGTTGAGGTAGATTTCGTTTGACGGGTAGAAAAATGCTGCTGTCGACACCTCAGTTTACTATTAGCTCGCAGCTTCCTCGCTCTGGGTTTCAGGAAAGCAGTTCACAGCTCGTCCCGCCGCCGCCCCGCCCTGCCTCTGCCTCTTCTTCCGCCTCCTCCTCCTCCTCCTTCTCCGCCCTCCACAGATTTTTCCTGAGGTTGGTCGCTTCTCTTCTTCCCTCGGATGCTTCGACCATGTTCTGGCGATCGATTTCTTTCTTTGGTTCCTCGATTTGTCGGTCGTTTTGAGCGAGCTTCCAATATCCTAATGTTAGCGGGGTTGTTGAGATCTATTCGATTTGGCTTCTCGCTAGATTAGGGATTCAAGAATCCTCTCGTCTGAGTTGACCACCTCTGCTTCATCGATTCGAATCGCTTCTGGAGAAAGATCATTTCTTTCTTGTTTCCGATCCATCCTTCCATCCGTCCCTTTGAGCTTACAAAAGCCACGTAGTCGTGTATCGGTGTTAAGAGCCGGAGACCTGAGATGTACTAGGTTTCCAAGAACTTCGAAATCCATGGCCTTTTATAGGAAATCTCGAGCTGTGAAAGATGCACTTCCGTTGCGGCGAATGCTTCCCTTCGCCCTCCTAGTCCTTCTCGCGGTGCTGCTTGTGACCTTTTTACTCAGAGTGGGAACAGTTACTTCCTCTTCTTCGTTTGTGAACATGTATGGAGGCTCTGCTGTTTGGGAAACCGACCGCTCGCTGGTGATACATCTCAAATCCGAGCTGAAGTTGCCGAAACAGAGCATCCTGTCCATGTCCTTGGATCAGAGGAACAAATTGCCCCCCAGGAACATGGATCGTTTTCCAAACCTGGCCAAGGATCACACAAAGATCGTCCTTTACGTGCACAACCGCCCCCAGTACCTCCGGTTGGTAGTAAGCAGCCTCGCGGCTGTGGAGGGGATCAGCGAGACAATGCTGATCGTCAGCCACGATGGCTACTTCGCCGAGATGGACAGGATCGTTCAGGACATCCGGTTCTGCCAGGCCAAGCAGATCTTTGCGCCCTACTCTCCGCACTTATTCCCCGATGGCTTTCCGGGCGTCTCGCCTGGTGATTGCCACGATAAGGATGACCCCATCGTGACCAAGTGTAATGGGACAGCTGACCAATATGGTAACCACAGGTCACCAAGGACCGTCTCATTGAAGCATCACTGGTGGTGGATGATGAATACTGTGTGGGATGGTATGGAGGAAACCAAGGGATTCTCTGGTCACATTCTTTTCATTGAAGAGGACCATTATATCTATCCGAATGCTTACCGGAACCTTCAGTTGCTTATAGGATTGAAGCCCATGAAATGCCCTGAGTGTTATGCTGCCAACTTGTCACCCATGGATGTGAACTCCATCGGAGAAGGCTGGGATATGCTGGTTGCTGAGAAAATGGGCAATGTGGGTTATTCCTTTAATCGGACTGTTTGGAGGAAGATCCATACAAAAGCAAAGGAGTTTTGCTCATTTGATGAGTATAACTGGGACATAACTATGTGGGCTACTGTCTATCCATCATTTGGGACCCCGGTTTACACTCTGAGAGGTCCTAGGAGAAGTGCTGCCCATTTTGGTAAATGTGGGCTGCATCAGGGACGAGGGAAGAGTAGTTCATGCATCGATAATGGGGAAGCAAGATTTCAACTAGATGAAATTGACAAGATTCTTAACATCAAACCTGATTGGAAGGTGCATGTTGTCAAGAAGCAAAGTGGTTACCAAGCAGGTTTTAAAGGTTGGGGAGGCTGGGGCGATGAGAGAGACCGAGAGCTTTGTTTGAGTTTTGCATACATGTATCATGATGTGCAAATATCATCAGGTTGAGGAAAGGTTGTATGGCACCATGCTATTTTTCAAGCTCTTGAGAGCATCATGCTATCACCATACTGTACCTGATCTATACACTGCCATTGAGGTACAGGATATCATGGTCTGTACCACTGAAAAATTATTTTACATCTATCTTTTCAAGAAATTAATTATTTTCCTCTTGTTGTGCAAGTTCAATTGTCTTCTTGTTCTTGCTGGTCTTTGGTAGTTCCTTTTGTTGTGTAAATCTTCTTGTCATATTGAGTTGGATATGATCTCAGGTTTAAGCATATAGTTTGGTTAGCTTACCTGTATGCTAGTAACAGTCCTCGGGAAGTTGATGCGACTACAAACTAGAAGCAGGATGTGTTTGTTATACATGGCACTAGCTATCTTGCAATCTAATTCACTTCACTGGCTATATGTGGCTTGAGTTCACTTTTCCTCACCCTCTTCTTTGATTTAAGAATGTTGATTAGCTTTTTAATTCATCTACTGTTGGACAAGAAGAATTCTGCTGGAGAACATGTCTGATCTTTTGTCTACCGAGAATAGCAAAGTTACTTCTTTCGTTGATAAAGAGAAGTAAGCTTAAGGCTAATTTTATCCGCACAATATCAATAAATGGATTGTTAGGTTTAATATGTCATAGCAGGTAACAGACTTCTCTTTGGTTTCATTTGGATGTATCTACCTGTATAACATCTGAAAATGATATTCTTAGATGGCTAAGAATTAATTTATTCCTATTTGAACCGTTAATGTATCTACCTGCATAACATTTGGATCTACCTGCATAACATCTGAAAATGATATTCTTAGATGGCTAAGAATTAATTTATTCCTATTTAAACCATTAATGTATCTACCTGCATAACATTTGGATGTATCTACCTGCATAACATCTGAAAACGATATTCTTAGATGCCTAAGAATTAATTTATTCCTATTTGAACCATTAATGTATCTACCTGCATAACATTTGGATGTATCTGCCTGCATAACATCCGAAAATGATATTCTTAGATGGCTAAGAATTAATTTATTCCTATTTGAACCATTAATGTATCTACCTGCATAACATCTGAAAATGATATTCTTAGATGCCTAAGAATTAATTTATTCCTATTTGAACCATTAATGTATCTACCTGCATAACATTTGGATGTATCTACCTGCATAACATCTGAAAATGATATTCTTAGATTCCTAAGAATTAATTTATTCCTATTTGAACCATTAATGTATCTACCTGCATAACATTTGGATGTATCTACCTGCATAACATCTGAAAATGATATTCTTAGATGCCTAAGAATTAATTTATTCCTATTTGAACCATTAATGTATCTACCTGCATAACATTTGGATGTATCTACCTGCATAACATCTGAAAATGATATTCTTAGATGCCTAAGAATTAATTTATTCCTATTTGAACCATTAATGTATCTACCTGCATAACATTTGGATGTATCTACCTGCATAACATCTGAAAATGATATTCTTAGATGGCTAAGAATTAATTTATTCCTATTTGAACCATTAACGTATTGAAAATTTATGTTGTTGACCAATTTGCAATTAGCATAATTACAAAAGTAAATTTGCTTAAGGCATTGCCTTAAGAACCTGAACTACCCATTCTATGTTTACAGTTTTGAAACATTGTTTGAACTTCACTTGTATATTTCTTATTATTGTTTTTTCTATAATTAGATTATCAAAAGAAAGAGACAGCTATGCTACAATTGAGGATAATGTGCAAAAGTTAAACTAAAAAAGTAGTACTCTTGATGACTTTGTCCATGTTTGTGTTCAACAATGTTAAATGATTTGCAAGCCTTTTTCTTCTGTATTGTTTTTTCCCAATTTTCTTTTTTTAGATCACTGTTCAATCAGTGGATTTGGCATTTTGTTATGTTTGGCATTATTGGTCCCTGGTGTCTATAGATGCAATGGTAGTGCCATAAAATAATTTAGCAAATAGTTAGATGTTCTATTTATGATTACTTGGCTTGGTATCTTTAAGCCACATATTGAGTTTTTCTGATGCAATGAATTGTTTTAACTATATACGCTGGACACCATGAACATATGTGCAATGAATTGCTTTAATTAGAAGCAGTGAATGGTGTTGCAATTTCAACAATCTCATTTCATAGAAGACAACCACATGAAAAGGAAGTCCCATCAAAACATCAGCAATCAAGTTTCTGGATCTTAGTGAGTCAGAACTGAGGAATAATTATTCCACCTCCAACATACAGACAAAGAAATGTGGCACTGGGATGCAAATGATCTCGCACCAAAAGTATGCTGGTCTTTTTGCTTCTTGACTTTTCATATCTCTTGCCCTATACTAACCTTCACTAGTTCTTCTTATGACCAGTACTGCAACTTGGAAGAATTCCATGTTAACTAGAATGTGGAGATTATCATGACTGTGGTCTTCAGATTTCTTTCTTATATGGGACAGAGGGGGGATGGGTATAGATGATTGGCTTTGTTACATAAACTGGTGTCTCAATGAGTGTTTTTAAGGCTAGCTACAGCACTCTCATATAATTATAAAATTCACTTATTGAATGTATAACTATGGATTCTGGGCTTGTACTAATTAAAAGAATTATATGCTAGAGATGGTATGAATTGAATTGTTTAATATATCCGTAAATCTAGTAAGCTATTTATCATGACCTGACCCGATTGATCCACTAGCCCAGTAACTAGAATGTGTAGGCCCATATCCATGTGGCCAAACCGTCAAGTCTTGTTACTGGTCGTGAGCATATCTAGCCTTAGACCATCATAACTCATTCTCACTTCTGATCTAGGATTTACTGGGGTGACACTATCTTCCCATTCGACGGTTTGATAGCCTTGTCATGACCCCACACATTGCCTAAATCCTTTTGCAAGTAGGTGGCATATGAGGTTTTGGCCTAGTGATGGCTCCACTCTGTCATATGCATATATAGGTCCTTGACAACATGGCCCTAAAATTATAAGCTTTTGTCACTAGTAATAAGCTTGTTAATCCTATATGCCATCATAGTCCCCTCCTAGTTTGGGTGTATGATAATCTTTAAGGAATTGCATATCCTGATGATCTTGCCCACCTGGAATATTGCGAGGCAGTAGAATAATGTAGTCACATGATTGTTAGCCTCTATTGAGGTAAAAAGCTGACTATTCATAGGTCTTAGCAATTTCCCTTCAAATTGCATGCTATTATAGCTAATATTTGGCATCTGATTTGGTGAGTGTCAACTCTTATGCATGCACATACATGTGTATGCATGCGTGTGTGTGCACACACACATATACATATACATACATGTATGTGATGCAGAAATTGTATGGATACTATAGACAAAATGCTAATGTATACTTTCACCTTCAAGTTCTTGCTGTGGTTTTAGTATGACGCGGATAAAGAAGCTTCTATTGATAACATTGACAAAATGCTATTTATGTTTTTTGTCTGCTAATGAAGTTGTTTCCTGTTGTCTCTTCCCTATTTCTTTCTTCATAATAACCTACATCGATTGTAGGCACAAGTACATGTACACCTCGTGACTATTTGGTTGCTTCTATAACCTTACTAGGACTGCATATTTCTCAATAAACAAGATTGTGCTAAGCATATGCTTTTCTCTCCTTGAGGCCTAGCTTTTGAAATGAGATGTTAGTTGTGCGAAACATATTCTTTCTTAGGGGTACCTTAGGAAAGCTATCTTCAACTACAACTATCAGTGGGTAAGCAGTATTTTGTTCTTATTTTCACTATCTCATTGGCTTTTTCACATAACCGGAATCACAATCCTAAAAACTATACTAAATATTACTTGTTATTACCATAACACCAGTAGTCTTATCCTGTATGTTCTTTTGTTGTCTTTGAGTTCTTATTTGCCTGGACTTAAGCCTTTTAAGTCAAACCATTTCAACTTCAGCTTGCATTAAGGGTGATCTAATGCTCCATGCCCCCGGTAATACGCCTTGAGAGGTCAATATACACAATCTTAGCTCAGCTCAAACAGGTTATTTTCATGATATGAACTCCGGTCACTTAGATCACAAAGAAACAACTACACAGTGACCCCAAGGCCCACTCTCTATCTCAATTTCACGTCTATCGTCTCAAAATCTTCTTTGTATATATCTTTTTAGTACGTCTATTTTATATCAGTCATTTTTCTATGCTTTGTCCACCAGTTCTCTTCCCTCTGTTCTTGTTAAAAGAAAATTATATTACTATTTAGACCCCTTACTGCTGATTGCTTGTTGAAATCTGGTATACTGGGGAATGTTGAACAGGTTTTTTGTTGGCTACCCATTTACAAGAAACGCATTACCAAATGCAGATATTAGATGTAAAGGTCCATAACAGAATTGATTTAGTTCTTGTTTTGCTTGAAAGCACAGAAAAGATGCTTTTAAATATATTAGTTCAATTCTACGCCTCCAGTGGAATATAGGTGTCAACCAAACAGCAATATCGATTATAATTTTGTGTTCTATTTTAATTTGTTCAGTGGAATAAGCTTCTCTCCTGATAGTTATTCTTTCTGTATGGTTATATTAGTGTTGTTTTGTGTTCACGGCACTGATATGGCTGGTTTGAATGTTAATATGACTTTTATACTCCCTTGCGTACAACTGCTTTTTTGTTCTTTGGTGTTCTGAGAAAGTGACTTATCATATATCTTTAAGACTCTGTTGAATCTTTGAGCCCAAAGAGTACTACATTCTGCAAGGATTACTCCTGATGAAATTATTGAGAAGCTGAGTTTCTTAAGATGCTATTTTCAGTGCAACAGAAGAGAGCAGTTTTTTGGCCTGCCGATAGTAAAAATGTTAAGATCTTGATACCCCACAGAAAGAAAAGGGTGACTTTATTCTATCAAGTCCCCACCCAAGAAAATAGTGAATTCACTAGCATGCAGTCTTGTCTGTTCCGAGAAGTTTTTGTTCCATGGAATCTTGGCACTTTCTTAACTAGTGGTCCATCATAAGAAACATTGGATTCTCAACAGTAAAAGAAATTCCCTGTATCATTCTACTTCCCGACTACGGAAGCTATGGCTTCAGGTCTTCAGCTTCTGTGGTAGTGTCTAATCCATGACAACCGGACTGTATTTCCATCTCCCCGTTGTCTGATAATTAGGTGTTCTTATTCGTCTATTATGCTGGTCCATTTCTCACAAGTTACAAGCCAATCTAGATTTCCATTAAATGAACTATAGGTGGTATAAGTATAAAGAGTTGATAGTAAGATGAGACAACTCATATTGGCCCAAAGAATTCTGCAACTTTAAGCCTCGTCATTTCTGCATGCAAAGCGCCTTCAGGCTGCATTTGGTAGAATGCTGTGTTCTTTGTGATTTTAAGATGGAACATTACTCTTTATTGATTTTATTTTCATGTAAACTGCTACCTAAACAGGATGTTGTTTGCAGGGTTGCTTCTTGGATCGTGCGATTGAGGTACAGTCATTTCTGCCGGTCAATTAGCTTCTTGGATTCTTTTTTATTTTACCTAATTGTGCCAAGGCTTGAAATTTGATGCAACCTTTTGGTGGTGGAAACTTTTTTTCGCTTGTACTGTGCGTTCGATGACATCAAGCTGTATGCTCAGCAATGAAAGATGGTTAGGAAGCATTGAATCTATTTGTAAAGTTGAGGAAAAGTCCTGGTGTGATATTCCCCTTTGTAGGTCAACCTTCACAAAGTGGATGTGGACTATGATCTCAAGGCTTCTTTCCAGGAGAGAATTGATGCAAATTGATATTACCTGATTGTTGGATTGCTTTTACAATCTGAGATCAGTTAGAGTTTTGAGGTGAAGTAGCCCAAGCATAGTATTTATGTTCATATGAAAGTTGGGATTCTGTGGTTCTTTGTATAAACCCATCCCATACATCTATCTAAAATGATTTCTTCTTCTCTGAACTTAGGTGTTAAATGTATATATATTATTCTCGATGACTCTGCAGGGGATTTTTGTTGTATGCGGATGCATCTGGCAACGCCACAAAGGTGTAGGAAAGGAATGATGAGGTGAGGCCTCCTTGTTTTCCTTCTTGTGCTAGTATTTGTTGTTTGTGATCGAAAATTTACGTGTTGTTTCCTTCTTGGATCACAGAGAGCATACAGTCGTGGGAGATGAAGGCGGCATCACATATGGAATGGCTTTGGGATTCAGTATGGTAACATCGACACTATATATATATATATATATATATATATTATATTTCTAATAAGTTAATAGTTCACTCTTTTTTTTTTGGTCTGTTTACACATTTAATTTTTGTTGGTGAAAGTAATAAAGGGCATTTCGAAATATTTTAATTTTATTATTCTTAATAATAATAATAATAATAAACCTCACTAGCAGCCATGTCTGAGTTTATTTAACATATTTTTAATAATATAAATGAGGATTTTTTCACAATTGAAGGGATATATCATGTAAGTGTAGGGTATATATAGGCAACCCTATTCACATGTAAATGGGAGAGAACTGAAAAGCTGGGGGAGAAATCAAAGGTTTCGGTGGGATCATTTGGCTCCCCAATGTCTTCCAATTCTTATCCTACTCTTAATTGTCAACTTTTCCCTTGTGCGAACGATCTTCGCTACAAAAGATTTTGTGGATATGGTAAAGGAGAGGATTTTTATCGAGGTGCGTATATAAAGCTTCGCTGGATCCAATCAATTCTTTCCTTCTATGTGTCAGTGCAGTTTATTGGACTTTCAACATCTTCTCGCGCTTCCTTTCTGAGTTCTGCTGTTCCTGTTTGGGTTGTTTGGGTTTAGAGAGAATTGTAAGATTTGAGAAGGAAGAGAGAGAGTGAGAGAGAGAGAGAGAGAAATGCTTCCATCGGAATCTGGAGACGCTTGCCTTGTCTTCTTCTTTTGCTTTCTTTCTTTTTCTCTGTATCCTGATGAGAGAATCCATTTTGGGGCCTCTGTTTGAGCATTTTCTGCTTCCATTCCGATCTTTGGCGATCGTTTCTAAAGCCCAGCGCTCGAATTCATCGGTTTTATTGAGTACTTCGGTTCAAGATTAGTCCTTTTGGTTCAGTTTGGTTCTGCAGATTAAAGAGGTCGTGATGTCCTGCTACTACTTGATGAATTGACTAAGAGGATTCTTCGCCAGTGTTTGACCTGCATTGTAGTGCAAGTGGAATTGGATAGGAGTGAGGGAGTGGTAGATGTCATCTAAGTCCAACAGAGCGAGCTGCTCCAGAAGCAGCTTGGTGCGCGCTCCAAGAACAGCGCTCGTGTGGTCGCCCAGACCAGCTTGGATGCCAAGCTCCATGCCGACTTCGAGGACTCTGATCGGCCGTTCGATTATGCTGCCTCCATCGGCACCGCCAACCGGTTGAGCGGCACCGACAGCAGTGGCATGTCTTCCTCTGCGGTCTCCACCAACCTCCAGACAATGCAGCGCGGGAAGTTCATTCAGCCTTTTGGGTGCCTTCTGGCCATCGAAGACCAGATGTTTGCCATAATTAAATTGCCTACAGCGAGAATGCGCCTGAGATGCTGGACTTGGCACCACATGCCATCCCCAGCATGGAGCAGCGGGAAGCCTTGACAATCGGGATGGATGTCCGAAGTCTATTCCGATCTCCGAGCTCGGTGGCACTGTAAAAGGCTGCTAGTTTTCATGAAGTGAATCTCCTCAACCCCATACTGGTACACTGCAGGAGCTCGGGTAAGCCCTTCTACGCCATCATGCACCACATTGATGTGGGATTGGTTATAGACCTGGAGCCTGTGAACCCTGTCGATGTACCAGTGACGGCAGCTGGAGCACTGAAATCGTACAAATTAGCAACTAAGGCCATTTCAAGGTTGCAGTGCTTGCCCAGCGGGAACATCTCCCTGTTGTGTGATGTTTTGGTTCGTAAAGTGAACAATATTACGGGCTATGATAGGGTGATGGCATACAAATTCCATGAAGATGAGCATGGTGAAGTTATAGCTGAGTGCAGGAAATCAGATCTAGAGCCTTATCTTGGCTTGCACTACCCTGCCACTGACATCCCGCAGGCCTCACGGTTTCTCTTCACAAAGAATAAGGTTGGGATGATATGCGATTGCTCTGCTTCCCCGGTTCAAGTGATCCAGGAGAAGAGATTGAGTCAGCCTCTCAGCTTATGTGGGTCTCCCTTAAGAGCTCCCCATGGTTGCCATGCTCAGTACATGGCAAATATGGGTTCGACTGCTTCTCTTGTGAGTCCATCACAATCTGTGAGCACAAAGACGAAGCAAGTGGTGGTGATCAGCAGCAGAAAGGGCAGAAGCTTTGGAGCCTGGTGGTGTGCCATCACACCAGTCCAATGCTTGTCCCTTTCCCGCTTAGTTATGCCTGTGAATTTCTTATGCACGTATTTGGGGTGCAGCTGAATAAATAGGTTGAGCTTGCAGCGCAAACTAAGGAGAAGCATATTCTACGAACACAGACTCTTCGTTGCGATATGCTTCTTCATGATGCACCAATTGGTATCTTCACCCAGTCACCAAACGTTATGGATCTTGTGAAGTCTGATGGTGCAGCTCTATATTTCCGAAACCAGGTTTGGCTGCTTGGAATGACACCTACCGAGTTGCAGATAAGGGATATTGTCGCATGGCTTATGGAGTACCATGATGGCTATACCGGCTTAAGTGCCGACAGCATGTCAGAAGCAGGTTATCCAGGAGCTGCTGAACTCGGAGATGCAGTCTGTGGCATGGCTGCAATTAAGATTACTTCCAGGGATTTTATCTTTTGGTTCCGGTCACACACCACAAAGGAGACCAAGTGGGGTGGGGCTAAACATGAACCTGTTGATAAAGATGACAAGTACCGCACACCATTACAATTGAAATGGTTCGTCTTATCGAAACAACAAGTGTGCCCATTTGGGCTATTGATGCATCAGGCAACATAAATGGCTGGAATAGCAAAGCAGCAGATTTGACTGGTTTACCCATGCAAGAAGCTATTGGGATGCCTCTGATTGATCTTGTCGAGGATGATTCAGTCGAGGTGGCAAAAAAAGTGCTGCAATTGGCTTTGCGAGGTGAGCATATTCTTCATATCGTGTTTTTCATGTCATTTGTTTACAAAGTCAATTTCAAACAAACCAAAGGATCCATTTCCATTTGGCCTCAAGCATATCTTGTTGCTGCTAATGACAGGAAAGGAAGAGAAAAATATTGAGATTAAATTGAAGTCATTCAGCAATCAAGACAGTAATAGCTCTATAATCTTAGTTGTAAATTCTTGCTGCAGCCATGACATGAAGGATAACATCGTCGGTGTTTGCTTTGTTGGACAAGATGTGACCAGGCAGAAACTGATGATGGATAAGAACACCCGCATTCAAAATGATTATGTTGCAGTAGTGCGGAATCCAAGCAAGCTCATCCCTCCTATTTTTATAATCAATGAGTCTGGTTGCTGTTCTGAATGGAATTCTGCAATGGAAAAGGTATCCGGCACAAAGAGGAGGGGTGCAATTGATAAGATGCTTGTTGGCGAGTTGTTCTGCCATCATGGTTTTGGCTACCAGGTCAAGGATCATGACGCATTGACCAAGCTAAAAATAGTCTTGAATGGTGTAATGGCAGGCGAAGATGACAATAAGTTCATATTTGGTTTTTTTTGGCATTAATGGTAAGTATGTTGAAGCATTACTTTCTGTGAACAAGAGGATGAATTCTGAGGGGAAAATCGCTGGGACATTATGCTTTTTGCATGTCGCTAGTCCAGAGCTTCAACATTCCTTGCAAGTGCAGAAAATGTCTGAACAGGTTGCGACCAACAGTCTCAAGGAACTAGCTTACCTTCGTCAAGAAATTAGGAACTCACTAAATGGAATTACATTTATGCAAGACTTGATGGAGACAACTGACTTAACCGATGAGCAGAAGCAACTTCTTAGGAGAAAGGCCCTCTGTCAAGAACTGTTGGCAAAGATATTAGACGGCATAGATCTAGAAAGCATTGAACAGTGGTATGTCTCATTTCTTAATTTTGTTTTTTGGTGGAAATTCATCTATTGATATGGTTGAGGAAATCATATTGGCTAGATTGCTCTCGATTATAATAAAAATTCTTCAGAGAAATTTATACTTACATTCCAAATATGCCATTCATCTATTCAGAAGCATGTGAAGTCCATTTAGAGAACAAGAATAAAATAGGTTTTTTGGAGTACCTTTCTTATGGTCCATGTAACCAGATTCCTATTGTTAGCATATACATCAGTCATCTGATGATGTTTAATTGCCAAAACAACATCAGTAAGAAGACTTCCAGCACCTAATTGAGAACCATTATAAGTTGCAGGAGTAATCTATGCAATCTACTCTCTAAAGTTGTTAGGCTTTAGCTAAATATGTTTGCAATCTGGTTTGGGAGTAACCACACATGAATTACATCTATATGCATGAAAATAGTTTTGCAAAGCGGACTTTGAACATTGCCAATGAAAAAGATCTGTGTACGTCGAAGCCATGGATATTGGAATTGATCAATCACTAGAAATTTTCTTTTGTGTCTCATATAATCTTGTCGCAAAATGAATTATCAGTTTTTGAAACATAAACAATTACCTATAAAAATTCTTTAGAAAGTGACAGATGCTAGCCTGAGAATCTTCATAGACAGTTTGCTGGCTTTTGACATTGATGATTTCATGCTATTTTGTTTCCTCTTGGCCCTTGATGTGTATAGGCTCCTATTAACATTCATGACTTCCGAAGAGCTATATGGAGCTGGACTCAGTAGAGTTTCATCTCGGGGAAACACTGGATGTGGTCATAAACCAAGTAATGACTCTAAGCAGGGAACAGCAGGTGGTGCTTCTTCAAGATTGGTCTGCAGAAGTTTCTTCTATGCATTTGTATGGGGATAACTTGAGGCTGCAGCAGATTCTAGCAGACTTCCTTGTCAAGTGCTCTTCAGTTTGCCCCGGTGTCCCAAGGATCAATCTAACTCCAGGCTGTTGCGAGAAAGGAACTCACGGGACCGGAGTGCAGATAGTTCATATCGAATTCAGGTAATATAATTTCGAGAAGTGATGCTGAAAATTCTCCAAAAATGAAATGCTCTATTATAATGTGGTATTAATTGTTTATTTTATGTTCCAAAGACGAATTTTTGCTGTTTACATGAACAATTCAGTAGAATTGATTTGATGCATTCCTGAATGCAAGCCTTTTCATGGTATGAAGTAACTTGGTGCCAAGTTGCGAAACTAAGATCACCTGCATCAATGTCTCTTGTTTTCAGGATCATCGACCCAGCACCGGGAATCCCAGAGGCTCTGGTGCAGGAGATGTTCCAGCACAGCCAGGGCATCTCAAGAGGAGGCCACGGGCTCTACGTCAGAGAAACAGAGAGGTCATCGGTCATCATCCTCCTCGAGTTCCCCTTGGTTAAACCGCACAGGTTGGAGAACATGATAACTGAATTATTGGCTTGTTTGTGATAGGATGGAGGCCTCCTGGTTCATCCACGAGCAAGAATAGAATTCAACTCGCCTAGTCGTCGAGGACCCCAAGAAGCATAGATCGTGTACGGAACGAGGACAAATAAGTATAGCTTGATTTCCTGTTCATGGAGATAGCTTAGGCATAGCCTATCGCATTTAATTTGGTTATATAAGCACCGATTAATTTTGCTTTCTTTCCCTTTGTAGCTACTGCTGTTGCCTGGGTCTCAAAAACCTATGCTGTACACGGGAGGGAGGGAGGGATCAACACACCGAAAGCGAGCCTCTGTCATGGCCATCTGATGACGTAAAGACGGTCACCTGCGAAGAAAGAGATCACCGTCGGATCAGTACCTGACGGTCCAGATTGCACCGACCCCGCATGTGATGGCCTCACCCGATTTCAGATCATCGAGTTGCGATGCCAAAAGTGGCCGACACGACACGGTGGCCAAAAGCTTGCTCTCCCATCTCTGTCCTCGACGAATGCCGAAATGCCAACCCTGTCCCCGAACATATCCCCATCATGCAACGGTCATTAAAGGGTAGCTTGGGAATTTTACATTCCAAGTACGTGCCCCGCCTCTGAAAACCCAGAAAAGCACAAACGGGAAAAGAATCGAAAGAAAACAAAACGTTGGGCAGCGGAAGGGAATCGGCTGCGAGCGTCGAAGCCCCCCCACCCCTCTCTCTTTCTTCTATAAGACGAGTTCGCCTGGGCTTGGTCGAGCTCGTTGGTTCCCCATGGCGATCCAGGAGAAGCTGATGCAAGCGGTGGTGGAGCACCGGGCCCAGCTGGCCCTCACCGCCGCCCTCGCCGCCGCGGTCGTCTCCCTCCTCAGCGTCGGCCCCAGCTTCTCCGCCGTGGCGGGCTTCTTCTGGCCGCTCCTCGTCTCCACCGCCTTCCTGCTCGTCGCCGTCGCCGTCCTCCTCCGGATCTCCCCACCCCCGGGCGAGACATCCGGGGAGGAGCTCATCGACTACGTCGCCGGCCGGCCAGAGGACGCCCAGCTGGCGGGGCCCTACGAAGAGACACCTGACGCCGGCAGGGAGGGGGAGGCGGAGGCCGCGCGAGTGAAGCACCAAAAGTCGCAGTGAGAGAAAGAGAGAGACATCAAGCTTTCTCGTGATCCGCCGGAACAGGCTAGCCCGGAGGAGGTTGGCTTGCGTGGAAGGCTAAGAATGGGAGAGGCAGTGGGACCCGCTAACGAAGAAGCGCATGAAGAATAACGTACAGGTGGAAGGAGGTGTGGTGGGGAACTCGAGAATAAATTGGTGTCATGTCTATTATTGCGTACTCTTTTTATGTTCATGCCCTCAGATCGCTTGTAATATTACATAAGAGTCTTATCCTGTCAAATCCCATCCTAGTAACTGATTTCAAATAATTAAATGCATAAGAAAGTACAAGTGAAGGAACTCATAGGGGAATGATTTTATTTATGAAGGTAAAATGAGCATAAAAATCATAATATATTATTATTATATAAAAATTTTAATATTAAAAATAAAATAAAATAATAATAAATTAAATTTATGATGTATTTTTATATTATTTAAAAATTTGTAAGCACATCGTCGGAGCCAAAAGATATAATAATATGGATTTGATTTACTTTGTTATCTTTAGATTTGATTTACCTTCTTATCTTTTTTTTATCTTTCACATGATTATTATGAGATTCTATTTATATATTCTAATCTCGTAAGGAATTTTATCATAATTAGATTTTTTTTTATTGATCGATAAAATCCAATCATATGTATAATATATCTTATTTTTTAAGATAAAATATTTTTTTAAGATAAAAAATTTAAAAAATATGAATTAATCTATCAATTACTTAAGGAATTACTTGATCTTTAAAGAATTATTGCATATAATGATAATACCATTCACATAGACAAATAGATATATAGTATATTGCTTTTATTATTGTAGGAATTAAGATGTATTAGATTTAGAGTTGACAAAGCTTGCTGATATGAAAAACGAGTCAAGTTCGATATACCAAGCTTTTAGAACCTGACGAAATCTATAAATAGTTTTTTTGTAGTTCACAAACATGATTTTCATATTTTAAGGGGTGGACGAAGACAAAGGGTTGCTGCATAAAGACATTCAATTAGGGTCCCTTGTAAGAAGCATTATTAGTATCTAATTGGTGTATATATGAATTTTAAGTAATAGTTAAGCTTAGCATGAGTCGAATTATTATTGATTCAGTAATTGGATTGAAGGTCTCTATTAAATCAATACCTAATCATTGGTGAAGCCTTTTGACCGGTAAACATTCTTTGTATATGGTAATGGACTCATATAAGTTTCACTTAATTTGAAAGATCAACCTACATCCAATAATATTTTGTATAAAATGAGATATACAAAGGTTCGTGTGATATTATTGAATAGGACATCATATTCCTCACACATGGGTTTGTGTTAGTGTAGAGATTTTTGGGATTGAGAGATACTTGTGGGTTCAGTAAAATTAGGTTGTGGGTTCAGTAAGATTAGGTGAAGAGCTTGTGATAACATGAAGATTAAAAATTTAACGTGATTTAAAGATATCATTTTTGGAGCATATTGTTATGTGATGTCTAGGCTAAGTGGTATTATTAGATTGTATTGAAGGTATGATAAATGGTGAAGAGTTAGTCACATGATTAGGTTGATGCACTTCAATGTTACTTAACTGATAAGAGGATAAAGACATCATTTATGATCTCAAGGGTGTTACTTCATCGAGCATTGCAGAGTCAGTTGATAGATAAATAGATAAAGAATTTACATAGTGAATTAGGTGTTATTGAACTAGCGAAACAAGATAGTACATGTCTAGAAGAAATTATTGGTTGACGTGGTGAAAGATGCACTTGAGAGGGGTTTGAGGTATACTCAAATAAACCTAATGATGGATGGCTGTTATAATGACTTGTGTTGCTAAATGAGTAAGATTTTAGAAGGAAAATATAGACTCAACAAAAATAATATGATGTGATACAAAAATCTTTTGAGTTTGAGAATTATAATACTAAAAAGCATTATATTCAAGGGAGTACCAGATAAAGATGCAAGGTTTAGATCTTGGTGTTAACTTGTATGAAGCATAAGGGTATAGCAAGAGAAAATATAAATAATTAAATACTTTAAATTTTTGAATGTTTGTGATTTTATGAAATAGTTTTTCAAATAGTAGTTAGTATTGTAGGATTGAGAGAAGCACACGGTTAATAAGATGAATCATAATTTGAAAGGCTACTAACCACAAGATTAGTAGCATGGAGGCTTAGTGAAGAAGGATGAGACTAGTTTTAACTATGTGTTGGTGCTTTCGTTTAACAAAGTTATGCAGTTAATGAGATAGATATAGTTTGAAAGGCAAGAGTGTGAGCTCAATTTCAACTATGTGTCGGTGCTTTCTTTTAACATAGCTAATTAGTTGAGATGTATGCGATGGTGACTTAAGATATTGTATATCATATAACGAGAGATAAGTTATTAGAGCTTAGATTTTACTTTTTTTACCAAGGAAAATTATTTTAATGGTAGACTAAATAAAATTTTTTATCACTTTTCTAAAACGAGTAAAGGTTATAATGACTTCATATCTATTTTTAAAAGGATAGATCCATATATATTTAGTAAAGTAATATAAAAGAATAATATAAAATTTAAAATTATCAAATGAGGATAGATCTATATATATTTACATTGATGTTCGGTTGAAATGAGTTATGGAAGATGTTCCAAGAGGTAGTATGAAACTTTTATTTATAAGACAAGTATCATAATGAGTTATAATTCAACTTGATTTAAAAGTTAAAAAGAAGTAATAAGAAATTAGCTATTGTTGAATGGAGAATGACAGATGAAGAAGGTGGTAACGTCACACATCGGAGTAGCAATTGAAGCAAGAGCGATTTGCTAAGTAATTTATAAATATGATGACTATACATAGATGCTATTTTTATTTTAGTCTCAGACCAAGGATGCCCCCTTGCTCAGATCCTTTATAAGAAATAAATTAAAAATAGTATTTTATTTATAAAATTAAGAGATAAAAATAAGATTTCTTTTAATAAGAGATATAAATAAAATATCATCGAATGTAAAAGTATTTATTTATGAATTAAATATTATAGAATCAATATAATTGATAGGGATTTCATTACTGTCATTAATGATGATATCTTTACTGTCTCTATAGTTGATATGAATGGATAAATTTTATAGATCAAAAGTGATATGATGAAAAGTATTAGAGTTAATAATCCAATTGTTTGGATGAATAATAAGAATAGTCATGATGTTTACTTGAGATTAGTTGGGTGTAGCAGTAGGCTTGGGTCAAGATCGATAAATTTTTGTTATGTATCCAATTTTGTCACAAAGCTGATAGATGAAGTTTTATTAGTTGTTATTGTTAGGACGCTAGAACTATTAATAGTTATAATGATTATTATTAAAGTTATTTCTTGAATTGTTTGGATTGAAGTTGCCATCATAGTTAGAGAGTTAATAGTATAATAAAGGATGATGGTTTTGTGTTACTCATATATCCACGAGGCATCTTGTTCGATCCTTATTGAAGTTCTTATTATTTTGATTATTTTATTTAGATTTTTTATTGAATGGAGCTGTAATGGTTGATCTCATCCTCTTTTATTCTCATTTTAGGTTTGTTTCATGGTAAATCAACTTGTTATATAGTTTTTCAAATGATATTAGCGAGTCACGTGCCTGAATAGTTATCGCCAACTCTTTATATTCATATCTTATGCCATTGTAATTATGAATAATGACATCTTCATCACTTAAGGGATGACCTATTAAGGCCTATTTATAATAACTATTAGATTTTACATATAATTAGTTATAATATTTTTTTAATTATTTTTATCAAACTGGATAAAAAAATTTAATATTCGAGTGCGAGAGAGATTGACGATAGTGGTTTATAACTTGGATTATACTTTTATTGTAGTGTTGCATGAAGAGATTAGTGGAGCTATAGAGCTAATAACTGAACGACTTACAAAATAAGACGATGTTAACGTAATCTTAATTTATGATTATAATTTATCATTAATAGTGGATCTCCTAGTATTTGAATTTTTTTTTGTAGACATAAAGTCATATTTGAAGAGAAGTTTGGTAGAATGCATAATTACTATTGATAAGAGTAAAAATGGCATAAAGATGCCACGAACCCAGCCACGTCAAGTGGACGCACTGCCTGAGGAAGCAAGCATTAATGCCGACTTGATGCGCGCCAACGTCACCAGCTCTCAGCCAACAACCTCAGCATTTGACTCCGTGCGCTCAACTAAGGCAAAGGAGCACGTCGACCGAGGCGTGCCCATACCCTGCAGCAACTCGGTTCTCCACGCTACCCCAGCGGTAATGTCAGACACCATCAGAGGTATGGCCCTGCCCCTGCAAGCGGGCACATCAGGTAACATCAAACCCAACTACAAATACACCAGAGTTCTAAACGGACAAGGGGCACACCCTCTTCCACCATCCTCTCCACATCGCTAACTTGATCGTCGGAGGGGTCGGGCCGAGCTTCCGACCCGACCAGTGTGCAGGTGCGAGGCGAGGTTGCCTTTTCCCCGACGCTGCAGCAGAGCTCTCCTCCCTGACGGAACATCCATATCACCATGGTCGATCGCCAAAAGGGCCCGAGGCACGCCGTGCAAGGTCCCCGCCATTCGGACCCCAGAACAGGTCGCGTCGGCCCCGAGGCCACAGCTAAAAAAGTTATTTACCATAACAACTATATTTGAATAGCTCGAACGGAGTTAGAGTGGCTATATTAACAGATAGGAACCCAGTAGAGTAGAATAAGAAGAATTATTGATTCTGGATAAAATAACAATCGAAGTATAAGAACTTTAGGAAAAAGTTTAATTGTCAGGTGAATTGATTATACATTCGTGAATCGATTCTACATGATGATCATACGATATTCGTTACCGTGGGTTAATATTTTCAGGTCTTAATCTTGTCGTTGCGTTGTTTCCATCATCTTTAATTTCTCATATGATTTAAGAGGATAGAGATGGAGGCCGTTGATAACCTAAAACAACAATATGTTGTGAGATCATACGCCATCGAATCGTGAAGCCTGCGGTTCCAATATGACGACTCGTTCTGATCCCGACATCGAGTGAGCATACATATATGCCAGCATTAGGGCGTGCGGACCTCATGGGATTGGGCCCCCACCGATAAGTTAGTTGACTGAATGGGCACGTATCGTATTACCCGTATCGTATCAGTAATGAATAAAAACATCAAACAGATACCAATCCGAATCATCTAAATTGTCGACGAGCGTATGCATTTTGTTCGAACGTAATAGCCGTGCATCGCTTTGTTGTCGATACGTTTAGAGATGCACGCCACACGACGGCTGGGAAACCCCCTTCATCGAAGGTGACAAGCAAGCGGGGCACCCGATGAGCCGGCACAAGGCATCGGCTGTCGGCCTCCACTCCCCAACAACAACTCATCGAACCAGACATCAACGCTCGACGAATCCAATCGAAAACGTTTTGCGGACGGTAACATCGATGTCTCGGTTCTCTCTCTCTCTCTCTCTCTCTCTCTCTCTCTCTCTCTATATATATATATATATATATACATACATTCATACATAGATATATAGTTCTGACCGATCGATTCCGTGTAACAGCGCCATGGCTTCGCTGGTATGTTTGTGGATGGCCTTGTTGGCGCTGGGTCTCGGGGCTTGTTCCCCAGCAGCGGCCGAGCTCGGGGAAGCGTCCATGGCGGAGAGGCACGTCGAGTGGATGGCGCGGCATGGGCGCGCGTACAAGGACGCTGCCGAGAAGGAGCAGCGTCTCAGGATCTTCAAGTCCAACGTGGAGTACATCGAATCCTTCAATGCGGGGAAGCGCAAGTACCAGCTGGCCGCCAATCAGTTCGCCGACCTCACCCACGAGGAATTCAAGGCCATGCACACCGGCTTTAAGCCTTCGGGAACAGGTGCGAAGAAAGCAGGCAATGGCTTCAGGCATGGGAGTCTCTCCTCTGTTCCAGATAGTGTGGACTGGAGGAGCAAAGGTGCAGTCACTCCCATCAAAGACCAAGGCCTATGCGGTGAGGCACTCATTCATTAATCCCAACAATGGTGGAGCATCTACGGCTTCAAGATCTTCAAGCTCTCACTTACATGCATGTGGCACAGGATCTTGTTGGGCGTTCACTGTAGTAGCCGCAGTGGAGGGGATCACCAAGATCGCAACCGGCAAGTTGATCTCGCTGTCAGAGCAACAGCTCGTGGACTGCGACGTCCATGGCAAGGACCAAGGATGCCAGGGCGGCGACATGGACGCCGCCTTCGAGTTCATCGTCGACAACGGCGGCATCACCAGCGAGGCCAACTACCCGTACGAGGAAGTCCAACGCACCTGCAACGCCCACAACGCCTCCTTCGTGGTAGCCACCATCGAGAGCCACGAGGACGTGCCCACGAACGACGAAAAAGCACTTCGCAAGGCCGTGGCCAACCAGCCGGTCTCTGTTGGAATCGATGCAGGCTCCTCGTTAGACTTCCAGCTCTACTCGGGTGGTGTCTTCTCCGGCGAGTGCGGAACGGATCTGGACCATGCGGTGACGGTGGTCGGATATGGCACCACGAGCGACGGCACCAAGTACTGGCTGGCGAAGAATTCGTGGGGAGAAACTTGGGGTGAGAATGGATACATTAGGATGGAGAGGGATGTGGCGGCCAAGGAGGGCCTCTGCGGAATCGCCATGCAAGCTTCCTACCCGACAGCAGGAACACCGAGGACTCAATCTTCGTCGGCGACGGCGGCCGAGAGTATTCTGCACGCTTGGTTTATGCTCTTGTGTGTCATCGTCGTGTGTGTCGTCGTCACTTAACCATATGCAAGCGTCATGGTCTTGCCA
Organism: Musa acuminata AAA Group; assembly: GCF_036884655.1. Taxonomy (NCBI): domain Eukaryota; kingdom Viridiplantae; phylum Streptophyta; class Magnoliopsida; order Zingiberales; family Musaceae; genus Musa; species Musa acuminata. Next base: position 49,135,020 of record NC_088352.1, on the reverse strand, counting down.
GCAGTTGGTGTGTACGCAGATATATTACCTATCTCATGCTTTCTGGGTTGAATATGGATCGAGGTCAGATTCAGATTCGCATCTCTTTGAAGATACGAGATTCCAACCCAAATAATTCGCTTTCGGTATCTATTCTATATCATAAATATATATATTTTTTTAAAGAAAATTGAGCTAACATTTAAAAAGAATATTTCTATATTCATTAGAAAATTTATTAAATGTTTTTAAATATTTTTAAATGATTTTTTTTATTGGAGGATAAATGTAACTCTATATTTAGATAAAGAAACCATTCTAGCGGCGAAATAAGATAGAGGCTCTGACAAACTTAGCTACAAATATATTCATTCCTCTCTAAAAAGATGGCATTAGGAAATTATTGTCCTCTTTAGATTCCTTCCATGGGTCATGCAGATTAAACATGAGTAACCACATCACCATCAAGTATCCGTGGTTTAATTCCATGGACATGAGAAGCCCACGACTCGGATACAACATTGTGCGACAAAAGGAATCCAAGGTAACTGCAAGGAACCTGAATTTTCACAAGAGATAGAACATATTATTGTCTAAGTCGAACACTAAAGAAAAGAAGAAAAAAAAAAGATCACCAAACTGCAAAGTACATAACCGAGGGTTCACACAATTAGCATCACTACAAAGAAAGCAAATGGTAGATATGTCTACATTGCCTGTTCTACTTCCCTTTGACCGTGCCATTGGGCACTCCGGCAGCCTCTTTCGGCGGGTTGAGCTCATCCCAGGCCTCGATCCAAGTAACCATCGCATCCGCAAGCTTGTTGAAGTAAGGGTCGATCTTGCCGAGCTTTTCTCTCACCTGTTTGGACAGTTCGATGTAGCATTTCTGGACGGTGGTGCAGTCCTTGGAAAGGACAGCAGACTGGAAGAATGGGATCACCTCCTCTTGCCAGAAGATACCGTTGTACTCTTTCTTCAGGTTCACAAAAGGGTTGCTGGCCTTGCTGTGCCAGATGTAAGGCAATCCCGTCTTAACTCCCAATCTCAAGTGGTCGCAGATTACCTACATTTTGAAATTACACCTGCCGATAGTTTTCTAACCATAGATGCAAAACTTTTCAGGAAAATATGCTCAAGTTCTCATTGTTATATGACCAATTGATTCCAGTGAGGCGACTTAAATGGCTGGTTTCTACGATTCGATTGAACATAGCGTACATTGATACAAGGGCCAAACTAATAAATAGGCAGAATTGCTGACCTTGGTACACCATCCAGCCCACATGTCATCATAGCGCCCAATAGGCTGGCCATCACCCATAAGTCCAAAGTACATTGCAGGGCCAATAAGTTCTCGGTCAAAGGCCAGATTCATTCCGCACATCGGGAACAAAGTTCCCTTAGGGATGGTGAGAACTGCATCGACGTACCTGATACAAGAGGCAGAGTGGGTAGCATTATTAAGATCCATAGCAAACACTCAACAAATAAATCCTCAATGTCATGGCATGTGGTACCTCTTGTTCCTCTCAAGAGGCTTGACGAGCTGGGTCGGAGCATCATAGTCAGGTATGTTAAGCCAAAGGCCATGAGAAACAGCCGTTGGCGCACCTTCCCGAAGGCTGAAAGGATATCCACGAACAAAGTCTGCTCCATCACGGTAGGGATCATACAAGGTGTTGAAGAAGTGGGGAGTAGAAGGGGTAAGGAGATTCTTTATGTGCTGTTCAAGCGCATTGATCTCCTTACCAGAGGGATCTTTAGCGACCTATTATGAGAAGATTAAAGACATTGGATTAGTATAGCAAAAGCTCAGTGCAGGGAGAAAAGAATACAACTAAGCATGTGCTTATACCTTAAAAGCATCACATATATTTACATATTGTAATCATTAATCTTCTAAGTGGAGCCAAACCATATAATGCTTGTGCTCATTGTTAACTTTTGCTGTTAAAATGGCACACACACTAAACTGTGTTTTGTCACCAACCATGAACCACAAACCATGTAAAAAACATAGTTGACCCACGTCCAGTAAGCAAGGATCTTAACATCTAAAATCCAACTGGAGTTATCAGATTGCCATTTAATAGCATGGTTATATGTCAAAAAAGGAAAGTGAGCCCACGAATTGCAGTTGCAGCCAAATGTATGGTGACGAATTCATGATGATTGCATCGTTTGATTTGCGTATTCTAGTAAGAATTGGCGATGAGATAGTGAAATATACAAATACTCTGTAAATGTAGAAGAGCAGAGTTCTATTCTCAAGATCAGGTCAACCCCCAAGCCATGTGGACAGGCAATGCTGCCGATCCCGCAGAACAGTTTTACCAGAAAAATATGTCAATACTAAATCTAGATCTATACAATGAGATCTAACATAAGATCTGGTAGTAGATACAGGAAAATTTACCAAAAAAGAAAATTTGATTACGCACTTCAGCCTACAAGAGAAATAATAGCAGAAGGATGCGGCATCAGCGGAAGTACACCAAAAAAGAAGAAGCTTTTGAACATGAAAAGAACAAGAAGAATACTATAGAAGATCTGATTCAATGCATAATGAATCCCCATTGTGTATATAACAAATGTTTCAATAAATCATCTGAAATTTGAGGGAAACAAAGGAGAATCTTTCCACCCCACGATGAAATCCGATGTCCTCAAATACAATATACCTAAACCCAAGAAATTAAATTGAGACCCAAAAAAAAAGACATATTTTCTCTCCAATCTAACTCTTTGACAACTAAATCCAAAACTCCAGATCTGGAATCCCACAAAAAAAATCTCAAAAAAGGAAAATGGCGAGGGGGGAGGGAGAGAGAGGGACTCACGAAGCAGTCGTCGTCGATGGTGTAGATGTACTTCTTCTTGGAGACCATGTAGCCGAAGCAGCGGCAGGCGGAGTCCTTGAAGGAGATGCAGGCGGCCTTGGGCCCCAGGATGCGGTTGATGTCATTGCGGTTGTAGAGCTCGTAGTCGAACCCCTCCGGCACCTTGATCGTCCTGCTCGGATCGCCGTCCTGCACGATGATGAGGTGGTACGGCTGGAAGAAGGGCCGCCACATCTCCAAGAAATCCAGGTTCCTTATCGTCGGGATCACGATGTCGAGCTCGTCCTTCAGCAATGGCGTGCCCGGGACCAACTTCGACGATGATTCTTTCGCCATTGCTGCTCTCCCTGACCAAAACCAGATCGGACACGAAGAACAAGTGAGGAAACGACGCTCCCGCTCTTCCGCCTGAGAGACGAGATCGGGGGTTCCACTCGCCATTTATGGGCGGTTCACCACGTGCCATCGCGTGCGAAGGCATCGGGAGCGACGAGATAGAAGGCCGGATAAAAGTAGCGGTAGGGTCGTAGATCGGACGGCTCGCATTCAGAAGGCAGTGCGGGCCCCATGACTGGTCGGTGGGGTCAAGTAGATGGACGATTATGATACGTCAGCAGGAATTGCGACCGGAGAGGTTTCAAGGGTCACATAATTCCAAGAGAAATGAGCGACAAATCGAAGTCCCATGTTGAGACGATCTCATACCACCTTCATATAAATTCCACTTCTCGTCATTCTATCAAACAGATAGAGGGCGTCATTTTTCTTCCCCTTCACTGTACCTCTCTCCAAAAAAGACAGAATCGATACTCGAATCCAGTCTCTTTCTCCAATCATCACACACAGCTGGCTACGCGCTTTGCACGCCATGTCCAACCACCAAATGCTTTAGGGGTGGAAGAAGAGGAGGAGAAAGAAGAAGCGCATCCAAAGAAGATGCTTCGCACGTTGCACGCCACTTGCTTGCAGCATGCAGCCGAAGAATTTGGTGTTGGAGGTGGTTGACGAGTGAGTCGAGGAGTGTTTGGTGTGGTGGTGGGGCGGCTCCGAATACATCACATAATTGCAGCTCTTCCTTGCATGTTACTCGCCAGCTACTAGTGTTTCAGTAAACTACAAGCATATCGTTTAGGTTCACTCTAACACAGCCTATGTACACAGAGATTGCCTTGAGCTTTGTGCCAAGTTGAACTTGGTTTCTTATCTGCTCATGTAGCTGTTGTCACCGTGAAGAACAGGGAGCAGTACTTGTGTGAGCTGTCAGGTATGTATCTGAGTGCTCGCAAGCACATATGAAACACACGTTGCACGGATTTGGAATTGCAATTTTGCGTGATCAAGTTTGTGTGCTCTCCACGAGTGTCCTCCTCATGAAGCAGAGGATACATGCTTTTGGAGTTGTGAGCTGCATGATGAAGTTATATGCTCTACGATGCTTCTGGAGTTGCAAGCCGCATAATGACAATCTTAATGGCTTTTGTTTGACCTCAAACAGTTCCCATTGGACCATCAAAAACTTGGAAAGCTAAGCTGATCATGCTATCATTCATCATAGATCACTGTACAAGAATAAGATGTGGAACATTGTGAGTGAGAATATTGCTTCATGAATTGGTGACCAACCACGTACAGAAACATTCTGAAATTTTCTTCATCTTGTATTTATCAGATATTAATCATACTTCTATAAACAGCCCTTGTAGCAGAGACTCTCTGTACCTCTCCTCTATCTGGATGATGATGCTAGTTCTACGTTATATTCCTCTGCCCCAAGTGACTCCAGAACAACAAGTTACAGTAACACTTCTCTCCCGATCATTCGCCTGCAAAACTACCTAATGCTCTGTACAATTTGATCTTTGTTATCCCAAACTCGGATATGCAGGCCTTTCGGAGCTTGAACTCTCGGAAATTTAAGTATGTTATCCCCTCCAACTTCTTCCCACCTACAACAAGAAATGAGAGTTTGAACCATAAACTGATGAACAAGGTGTCCGGTGATTTGATGTTATGTTTCGGATGTTACAATTTGAAGTTTGTTTTGGACTTATATTTTGATTCATGTAGCTAAACTATGCTCTGTTGCAGTGTCGAGTAAAGCGACTAAAGGTAAGCATGAGAGAATCTGCAGACCTGTATCTGCTCACAAAGTAGTGCAGGAATGTTGCAATCTCCGCTGTCCCCAATTCTTTCCCCGGGCACATCCTGCCTCCTCCTCCAAACAGCATGAAGTGATGGTGCGAGTCCAAGTTTTTGTCCTGCATTTGATGAAGGTGTATATGCTTAGCATTTCGGACATGTATCATTGGCCAAAAGAACATAGATGCACTGCAGTGATCACTCACCAGCCACCTCCATGGGTTGAAGGTCAAAGGTTCAGGATACATGAGAGGATCATAATTGATCTCTCTGGTGTATACATATATCCTCCATCCTTTTGGAATTATGAAACCTGATGAAGACATCGGCTCTTCGCATCAGGAAAATGTAGCAATATCATGAAGCTCATCGGGACTGGAATCATTTCAAGTAAATAGTTCTTTTCCATTCTTATGGCCTCACCTTTCATTGCCACATCTTTGGTTGTCTTTCTAAGTACTCCGTTGACCACCGTGGCCATTCTTAGGGTCTCCAGGATTACCTACAATGATAAGGACTGTTTTCGGTGAGGGAGTTATCGGAATACGCTAAACCAGCGAAGACACAGAGCTCAGCTAGAGTCAGTAAATTACCGCACGAGTAAACTTCATTGTCTTGTAATTGCTCCAATCGATTCCATCCTCTCGTGACTTTCCTTTGCGAATTTCCAAATGTTCGCTCTGCAAGTCCAGATTTTGAGTGATAAGAAATAAGCCAAAGAAGAAGAAGAAGAAGAAGAAGAAGAAGATGAAAAGACTTATGAGACAAAAAGGATTGGTTTTACTGCCTTACTCTGAGTTCTTCAAGGACTCTAGGGTGATCGTGGAGATATTTGACAGCCATCATCGAGGTTGTCGAAACAGTTTCATAGCCAGAATACACCAGAGCGATGATCAGATCAATGATTTGTTCATCATTGAGTTTTACTTTGGAGCTGTCATCGACCTTGAGGAGGGAACCGAGCATGTCATCGTAGGAGCATCTGGAAATCCTTCTTTCCTCTATTAGCCGGCGTAGCAGACCCACGAGATTCTTTCTTGCCTGTACAAGTAGTAGCCCATTAGATATCGATTCGCATCTTGTTATGTAATAGCAAGAAACGATAATAATTCGTAGCTACCTTAAAGCCCCGATAATAGTTTGTTCCAGGAATATTGATCGGCAAGGAAAGAGTACCGAGGACAAGTTTGAAGATCTCTGTTTTCAGGGATTCAGAAACTGGACCAGTCTCGATGCTTGCAATTTGCTTCAAGGCCGACATCAATGCCATCTGAACGCAAAGAAGGAAGCAACAAAATCTTAAATGTCAGTTGACAGATCAAAGCAATCAAACAAGGAAAAGGATTTCGGATTCTTAATCATTGATGAAAGGAGAATTTTCCAAGAGGCTTGACTTTGGAACGAACGAACGTAAAGGAGTTGTGGCAACGCAAGGAGGGATTGGAAACTGGCTGACCTCCTTGGTCTTCTCTTGGATGTCAATGACGCTTCCACTCCAATTGTCGATGTAAGATCGCATGAACTCATCAATTCTAGGCAGGAGTTTGTCCCTGATCATTGGGGAGCTTACCAGGCCAAGCATGGCGCTCCTCATGGTCTTGTGCATCTCACCATGCACGGCTGCAATGTTGGATCGCCCCAGGATATCCAGCATGGACTGGGGATACCCGGGGACGAAGCCTTTCCCTTCGTTCATCAGAACGAACCTGTTGAGCTCCGGATCCATGCACACCACGGTGGGACATCCCAGTATGTGTGACTTGAACAAGCTCCCATACCTGCAAAGCGAGAGAACAACATGAACACCTGGACCACATTCCAGAGAGAGAAGATAGATTTCAAGCTGGGGTAAAAGTTTGGATCCATGCAGCATTCTATATTGCTTAGGAGCCGCTCATTGGATGAGAGCAGGGATGATAAAATAAGGACAGCTAATGCCAACAAAATCATGAGCGGATGGGAGAAAAATCTGTGAAGGGGAGAATGGAAAGAGAGAAATGTGACATCATCACATATCGAGTACTTGAGAAACAGCTACAGCAGTCTTTTAGCAGATATCAAGAAAAAGAAATGGAGTTGGAGAAACAGCTTTCCACCAAGCTACTTTTCAGTAAAAGCCACTGAAACAGATAAAAGAAGAAGAAGAAGAAGAAAAAATCCCACCTTTGGTAGAAGGTGCAAAGAGTGAAGAAGAAGAAGAAGAAGGTGAAATCACACCTAAAAATGCAGAAACATAAATTTTGGAGAGGATGGTAAAAGTCAGAAAAAAGAAGGTGAAATGATTTCCGACAAGGATATGTGCTTCATTATTCGACAATTTGAAGGGAAAAGAATCGAAAAGTTGAGGAAGCACAGCTCTTTCCGGCTCACCTAAGTCTCTGGTTCTTCATGAAGCCAGGACCTTGCTTCAGAAACTCTGTAGTCTCCCCAAAGACTGGCCAACCCATAGTCCCTGGAGGCAGGCCCTTCTTCCTGTACCTCACCTCATTCCATCTCAACAAGGCACTACAGGCGACCAGGAAGCTCACTGCCAATCCAATAACCATCAGCAAGGCCACCATTTCTGCAACCCAAGGAGGAGCGGCTTGCCCAACTACAGAGCACTGCGAAAAGGGGATGGGTGCTCCTGCTGCTCCCTGGCTCCGAGTGCGCATGCCTATATATAGCGTCACAGAGGCCCCGGTAAGAGTCAATTACCTGCTTCCTGTGAGGAACAAAAGCGATCCCCTCCGTAGCAGGTTAGGGGTTAAAACAGCTCAGAGATCTCACAGCTTCCAAGGCCTGTCTTTGACCGAGGCCCCATGTGTTGGAAGTCCAATGAAGGATTTATTTATCCAAATCCTTGTGGATGCTCGGCGATAAAAGGTAGCAGTCGGAGAAGGAGCATCCGCCGCAGATGTTGCTCATGCAGTGTTTTCGGAATGCATGTTTGATGCAGCCCATGACAGTATATGTGGGAGGATCGGATGTTTAAGCAGAGAAGCTTTTGATCAGGAGGAGTTGGGGCATTGAGATGTGGGAAGAAAAACAAAAAGAAAAGAAAAGAGCGTTTGTCAGCAATCACCAGCATGTTTAGGTGGCACATGGTCACCACCACCACGACGACGACCACCACCACCACCACATCGGACCAAAGGAGGAAAAGGGGGTGGCGCATAGTACTCTCAACAGGAACAATGAAAAAACCAGGTCCTCCTCACATGCCTGTTAAGTAGCGGTGCTGAGCCCATTGCAAATATATTCTGAAAGCCAACCCCTTGTGATGATGCATGTGGTTGCGGGGAGAAACCCAACAAAGTGTGGGGGCCAAAAACCACTATATAACTATTTTGGAGGTTTAGCTACATCGATATTTAAACACTGCTGATGATGTATATTTTTGCTCCTTCATGGCATGACATGGCATGACCATCGATGAGACGGCAAACATACTTGATGAGAGTAACTTTGTCGTTGGCTAAGGGTCCTCCTCCATCCATACGTGACCAACCAAAAAGAATGACCTCCGCTGAGCTTTAACACGTCAGGGAAGAGATAGAGCAGCAGCAGCAGCAGCAGCAAGTCCTAAGCACAGAGGCTCCATGGTAAACTGAGTCGTCTACACGAAGACCTGCCTGGTGAGTCGCCATTTAATCTCTCGACTCTGGTTGTCTTGGGGAGGGGGAAAAGAGGAGGATGCCTAGGACTGCGACATGAGGGAAGGGCATGGTCCCAACGAGATCCTTGGATGTTGATTTGACAGCCAAGATGTAGTTGCCCCTTTGCCCTTCTTACTCATGAAATCTTCAGAGGATAAAGGTACGCAATATTAAATTGCCAAGAGGTGTAGTCGGCAGAGGCGAGAAGGGTGCTCTGTGGTGGTGGTGGTGGTGGTGCTGCTGCTGCTGCTGCTGCTGCTGCTGCTGCTGCTCTCTCTCTCTCTCTTCCTTCCATGAATGCATGGAAACAGAGGTGAGCCATTAATTTGGTGGATGTGCAAGGAATGTGCTGAGGAAAAAGTGGTTGGCATTATTGACGCATGGACGCATGAGCTGTAGAGAGACATGGATATTTTAATCACTCCTCTTGTGTCTCTCATTTACATCTATCTGTCCTCTCTTCTCATGCATGCAAGTAGATTTGGCACATATCCACATAAATAAAAAGGCACACACACCAAGAGTCAACTGCTGCATCGACAATTTCTACCTCTCCTCTCTCTCTCTCTCTCTCTTACAGACATTGATGTCCATGAGAATAATGTTCTGAATCGTGTATGAAGGAGGAGGAGGGGTTGTGCCGATGCAACTGCTTTGGCTGTCCCGGCATTAAAAATGAGGAAGGGGTACGTGTGGGCGAGGGAGGGAATGTCCACCACCCCCACGTGAAAGCATTTCATCTCCATGGATCCAAAAAGAAGAAGATGAGGAAGAAAGAGAGGGGTGGGGAAGCGCAGGCGTAAAAGAATGTGTGGGATGGATGCAGGAGGAAGGAAGGTGGGCCTCTCAATCAATGTCTCTTTGCACGAGGGCACTTCCTTGTCTCGTTCTGCTTTCTCTTGTCCTCGCCTTTTTCCCGATCAATGCCACTATTCCAATGAGAGAGACACGGGGAGATAGAGAGAGAGGGAGAGAGAGAGAGGAAGAGCCACTGATCTGATCTGGTACACACACAGACACAGAGAGTAATTGATATGGTACACATCGAGACACAGAGAAAGAGAACCACTGGTGCTATAGCCACAGAGAGAAAGAGAATGTGGGTGAGAGGCTAATGTAACCATTTCTGCACATCTATTTGAATCATTAGATGGATCGATTAATCAGAATATACATCTGATATCATTTTAAGAACAAAATGTATAGTTACAAATATATATATATATATATATAGCTAATGACTCTAATAGAATTGGCATGTTAGATCGGATAAGAGAGTAACAGATGTCATAGAATTTTCTTCCCTTTTATCATGATTACAATATTGTAATATCCTTCAAAAATTAAATATATTTAGTAATAAATAGAGAATATAATTAAAAATCGAATCGATCCTAATATTTTCGATGAATTTTATAATCACACATGATGGCTTTACCTACAAAAACCGTATAATTCAAATTTTCCAAGTGCTTTGAGTACAAATGAGGATTAATAGCGAGTAATTGTGACCGTCGATGAACATAGAAATCGAGTCTAAGATCTCGACATCATTACCAAATTCCCCATTTGGCTCGGTCTCTCCATCTCTCCACTGTCGATGAGAATCCTATTCGAGGCTAATAATTAGATACCGACAAGGATCTCGATGTGAAGAAATTATTAGTGATTTACGACTTTTTGCGAGTACCATTGTTCGTATGCTAAGTCAAAATCTCTACATAATAAGCTGCTAAAACCAATGGGAAAAAATTGCACCACTAATTGCTGGCATTATCCACGAGGAATTCAATAAACAATCAAAGAACATTTGTACTATCTTATGCCTCATATATGGAACTTGTTCAAATAGAATTATAGGCCAAGGCATAAGTGTGAAACGCAAATTTGCCTCCAATCATTAGATAATGCCAAGGAAGCAAACATCGGCATTTCTTTTTCTACATGACTCATGACGATGACACAGATAATTATCTCTCTCTCTCTCTCTCTCTATCTCTCTCTAAAATATGTGCTTGAACGAGGAAGAAGATGGATCAGTTCACGTGCAAACAAGAGTCCAATTCAAGACCAAGAAAGCCATGTTGATTTGGCACCTGTCCATGATCATGCTCCAATCTCACATCACCTTCGATTTGACTGTACTGATCGATTTGGAGATTGAAGCCTTGAGAGGGACGCGTGCACGAGGAAGGAATGTTAGTCCCTAAAGACACACACACACACACATAGGGCAATGAGATCATGCACCAAAGAAGCTGATCCATCCATGGTGTGTACCATCTATATATGACACGAACAAGGAGAGGACCGTATAATTGTACGTGCAAACAAATACGAGAAAGAGTAGACCTGAGAGGATATTATATACACTTGTGAGATTTTACTTGGAAATTAATTAAACATGTTATGATGAAATAACATTATTAATTATATACTCTTGAGAAATCAAGATGTATGCATATATTAATTATACGATTCAAGTAGGACGGTAAGCAAATTATTATGCCTTCCCCCCCTCCATTAATGTTGGCCTTTGGGTTCTACAAAAGGATGGTGAGCATCTCAATCATTCACAAAACACCATTTGCACGAGGGCGTCTCTCTTGTCCTCATCCTCTTTCCGTGTGCTATAAGAAGCTTTCCTTTTCCATACTTAAATGCATCTTGATTTCTTTTTCCTTGGAGGAATGAGGGGGTTGGAAGTTGATTGAGATGTCAATTTGGTGGTCGTCACATCCGGAAACAATCATAATGTCGATACAATCGAACCACTTGTAATATGATCCAACCGTGATCAAAGTCAAAAGTAGACCAAACATATGGATTCTGGTCCACTCTATATTTGCCATATATTGTGGCATATGATTCCACGCCATGTCGATACAATTGTCACGTCCTTTCTCATTCCAAGCCTACTCCGTTCTAATCCATGGCGATGGAAACCAGAGCGTTGTGTCGAGCTCTCTCTCTCTCTCTCTCTCTTTTTGGTCCCCGACTGCATTAAACTCCAACAGTTCTTCCTCCATAATCCAAACAATGCTACTGTTTACGTGCGGTCCCTGCTGCTGATTGATATCTAGCAGCTGAGAGAGAGAGAGAGAGGAGCAGCAGCAGCGGAAGCACTCGTGGGCAACGGAAGAGGACAAAGATCACTTCTGAGCACGCCCACGTGGGATCTCTGCTGTCACACGAGTGCTTCTTCGACCTCTGGGTTCCTCCCATGCACGTACCAAAAGGAGTCAGAAGAGAGAGAGAGAGAGAGAGAGAGAGAGAGAGAGAGGGGGGGAATGTTATAGGCCGGCGGGCCAAGTCACCGTACATGGGGGACCTAGCGTGAGGAAGAGAGAGAATACAGGGAGGGGTTCCCAAGAAGCTCAAACTCCCATATATGTCGTTGGATGATGCGCACAACTCTGCAACATACACCCACTGTTTCCCTGCAGCAACGGTGGCAGTGGCGATCACATGGCCGGCCATGGACCAGCTTGTTCTTGTTATTTGACTTGTGTCACAGTCGACTTCTCTCTCCTCCGATGTAAACTACCCCGTGCCAAGTCAAGCTCGACCAAGAGGAACGAAGCGATCCATTCCTACATCTCAATTTCCGCACGCACGCACGCACGCACGCAAAGGTAACTCTGGTAAAGAGCAGCCGGCCTCAGGCGCTCGTGATGCTTCCAACCAACATGTTGCAGGAAGAATCTAAACCACTCTGGCTCAGCTTTTGTTTGGTTTCGGGACTCGTCCTTCTCGATGCTGTTGCTGTTTGCCCTCCACCTCTTCCGGCATGGCCAGGTTTGGTGGGAATTCGACAGATGTATCGTCGACTCTAACTCCACTTCAACTCGATCATTGCCCTCTTTTCCAAATACTCGCAACCAAACCGAGCCCCGATTCAGTATCCTCGTTCGACTCCGTTGGATTAGATGGAACAGCAGTTCATCATCCGTCCTTCACACACGACTCTGAAGTCTTCACATGCCAGGGCGAAAGCCTGCGGCAGCACTGCGCTCTACGAACGCCAAGCATCCAAGTCAAACTTTTGATGCTCCCCAAATTGCTTGTTCTTTTTCCACAAAGAAATGCCATCCTCTCTGGCCACGCTCGTTGATCATTTGTGGTCGACATTATTGCACCACATTCACTCACGCCCGGACTCTTCTTTCTAGTTTCTGCACCGGTCAAAGATCAAATGGCTTTGATCATCATTCGTTTGACATTTCTGTACCGGATCGAATCAACAGCAAATCTCTTCCTTGCTTTCGACTCCGTACTCTCACGCCGACGGAGCATTAGACCAGTGGGAGCTATGCAAGCATGCGATAGCGCAACAGTATGTATACATACTTTCACGTAGGCAAATACGTCCGAAAGATGCAAAAGAATTGTGCCTCGGCAGCGGTCGCTGTGATCCTATGAGCGTACTGCAATAGTAGGGGTTGAAGATTATGTCAACAGTCGGTCGCTCGGCTGCATGGATCAACATCTTGTTTGGCAGTCATTGAAGATCCTTTAGATCTCCAAGACGAGGAGTGTCTGCTTGCAACAGAGTCTCTTGTCTTCCACTTTATTCCTGCCTACTACTGTTGGACCTGTGTTCCGCTGGACCCCTTGTAATTTATGATCCCCCCCCCTTAGCCATGTATTCGATGCGCTCACATGGTCTCCATAACTTCATCCTTTATTTCAAACTTTCTGCTGAGTGACTTGCACTCTCCATTTCCACCTCGAGCACCTCAATACCTTGGCTGACAATTATTGCAGGCCGACATCCTGTCACCTAGCCTTTCCTTTTCTTCTTTCATGTGGAGGAACACTCGTGTAGACTCTGTGCAACTCGTACTAGGTTCCAAGATCACTACTTCTGTCGGATACCCCCTATCACGGTAGCACAGTCATCGTAACACGAGCAAAGAAATCGAAGGCTTACGGTTGTGATATCTACTGCAATTTGTATTTGTTATGATGAAGAAGCTCGCAGTCGGCATCGCTATCATTTGTTTGCTAAAGACACATATGAGATTTGTTTTATTGGCTTTCTTCTTTTCACATATGAGACATCTGCATGCAGCATATCGTGATAAGAATGTTGAAGATTAACCACCCTCCATGTTCATTCAAAGGAACTGGTTTTCAATGTAAGGAGCATGATGAAGATGCATGTCTGCTTCTATTATCTTGGTTTATCAATTGTTTTAGCCTAACCTGAAATGGTCTTGTATCTTTCTCGATCTTTGAACACACAAGAAATGGGCTGCAAGAGATGAGCTGACCTTTGGCAACACCGGAGCCCGTCCTCGGAGTCGATGAACAACAAGTATCGGCAGTCATCATCGAGATCTCAATAGCGGAAACGATCCAAAGACTCCAGTTTCATCATCTCATCACAGTCCTGAAACCGAAGATGCATGGATCCCAAATTAAAGCCAAACACGATGCTGAATTTAAAGACGCAGGATTTCATCCCGGTTAACCACAAGCTGCTATGATTCGAGCAAAATTGTGCGTCTCAAGTACGATACACGTGTTGCATTATTCCGCATCAAAATCGATGAAGAACTGATATGCAATACTCTGTTCTAACACATCTCCTAAGTTCATCATCGAACCTCAACCGACGAGTGTCGATGGGTTCAGGCAATCAAATGATGTCCGGAGTACACAATCAAATATGCCATCGATCGTGGTGTGGTTGCTCTCCACAACGTGGGGTTTCCCTCTTCAACGAGGGATGTCTGTTGGCAGATTTAAGTTCATTACCGAGAGAGAACATCGATTATTTCGACGCATTCTCGTTGAAAATTTCCTGAGTGTGATCCAAATAGCAGCAGATACTCCGATGAGTAATCCTGAGATCACAGAGGTGCCCAAAGATTTTGAAGTTTTTGCGATCAAGAGTGTGCTACAGAGCTCACTTCTGTGTGATCACCAAATTCAATTTCTCCTGAGCTCAGGATTCTGCAGAGATGATCAAAGTATGATCGACAAATATGAACTATGGATGCGCCACTCGTTGATCAGCCACGTTTGTATAAACTATTGTTAGAAAGCCATCAAATTCCATGAACTGAGTGTGGAAAAAGCAATCATGAATCTGATAGTTTATGTTCAGCTGGCAATGCAGCTTTTAGATTACAACTCAGATACAGATCCAGTTTTTGTGTTGAGGCAGCATAAAGAGCTGAAACTGCTGAGTGTGAGATTGTGCAACTGAAGGAGGAACCCAATTTGAGGCAACCTTTCTTTCTATATATGTATATATATATATATATATATATATATATATATATATATATATATATATATATATATATATATATGTATGTATATATATATACACACACACAATTGAATTATGCATGTACATGTGTGTACGTGCAAATTGTATATTATTGATTGATTGATTAAATTTAAGAAAATTTCCAATATCCTCTACTTATTAAGGACTGTGGGATGATAATATTGATGTATTCATTTTATTATCGCAACATTCTTGATTTAGGATGTGTTTGGAAATAAATTTGAAATGTGTATTGGAGCCCAATGCATATTTTAAATATGAATTAATATTTATTGTTTTTTGAAATCATATCTGACCTGAATATTGTAATGGAAATATGTTATTTATTAGCATTTTAGCATTTATGAGATGCTAATGTAATTTTTAAAATTTGAAAGTACTTTATGATCTTTTTTTAAATTACAAGATTCTCAAAATGATTTAGTAGGAAACTAACATGATTTATGTTTTAAATAAAGTAAAAATTTATTTATTTTTTAAAATATTATTTTTATATAAAATAATATTTTATATTTATTATATATTTGGGCCATATACAATTTTGTATAAGATTACATATATTCATTTATTTATTTTCTATATATATGTATGCATGTATATATATATATATATATATATATATATATATATATATATATATATATATATATATATATATGTGTATGTATGTATGTATGTATGTATGTATGTATGTATATATATATACATATATATACATACATACATACATATATATATATATAAACTTAACTTTATTAAGCCTAAATTATTGATTCAAAATACTTAAACTAAAGTTAATAATAATATATCCATCAAAGTTAATAATAGTATGCCATCACATCTTTTTTTTAGCTAATTTAACTTTTAGTTCATTTTGGATGTGAGACTAAACGGGGAGTGTTAGTATATGAGTCTTAGTTTAGTGGTGGGTTCACGTTATAACATATTTTGTTATCAAATTGATTTTATGGATAAATTGATAATAATAGTATGTGAGGCTTAGCTAATACTTAAACTAAAATTAATAATAGTACACTCATCACATCTTTATTAGCCAATCTAATTTTTAGTTTATTTTGTGAGACTAAATCGGAAGTATTATAATATCTTAATGTATGTGAGGCTTAGTTTAATGATGGGTTCACGTCATGACATTCTTTGTTATGAATTGATATGATTGATTTTATGGATAAATTAATAATAATAATTTATGAGGCTTAGTTAATACTTAAACTAAAGTTAATAATAATATATCCATCAAAGTTAATAATAATACATCCATCACATCTTTATTAGCCGATCTAACTTTTATAGCTCATTGGGAGTGTTACAATACCTTAATGTATATAAGGCTTAGTTTAGTGGTGGATCCACATACTTTATTATCAATTGTTATGATTGATTTTATAGATAAATTAATTCTAACTCATTAACTTCATGAATTTGAGTCACTATCTCAAAATACTCAAGCTTAAATTAATAGTAATATATTCATTAAATCGTTACGGCTTCACGTTACCCTCGAGAAATAATATAGGTTAAAATCAAATTATAATATGATATATATGAGGCTTAGCCCATGATAACTTTATGTTATGTCATACTCCGTGCACGAGTAATCAATTTTTATTAGGCCTCTCATTATATCCATACTCAGTTAATCTTAATTTCAATTATGAGAATGATCTCATTAATTTTATTGAGTTCGAATCACTTACTCAATCTGCTTAAACCGAAGTTAATAATGATATACTTATGACATATTCTTTAGCTTTATTTACATATTGTCCTTTCCTACGTAAACCTCTCATTATATCATAATATTAAATCAATTTTGATATAAATTATTATGACCCATCTTGATTGACTTAATTGATATAGACTCGTTAATTTTGTTAAGTCTGAACCATTAGCTCAAAATGCTTAGACTGAAATTACTAGTAACATACCAATCAAACTCTTATAAATCAATATCTCTTATTTAAATATAATATTTTTGATAAGATTCAATGTAGTTCAAAATCGTATCCTAACAATGTAAATGAGACAAAGCTTAGAAAAAACTGTATGGTGTAACATACCATTTGATTCTATATATGAATAACTTTTTTCTACTACAACCTCTTATAAAACCAATATCTCTAATTTAAATATAATACTTTTGATAAGATTCAGTTCAAAATCATATTCGAGACAAAGCTTAGAAAAAACTGCATGGTGTAACATACCATTTGATTCTATACATGAATAACTCTTTTTTACTAGAACCTTTTAATATGCTTTAATGATAGAAGGACTCTTATACTAATTTGATGTGATAATCCGTTTATTAATTTGATTGAGATGGGATTAAGTTAAAACCAACAATAGCATATCATCATATATATATATATATATATATATATATATATTTTATAAGTTAATCTAAATCTATTTAAGAGAATAAATTGAGAATGTTGCGGGTTATTTCACTCGGTCAAGTCACGTTTACCTAATCATCATCCTTATTATTATTATTATTATTATTATTATTATTATTATTATTATTTCGATAGATGGGTGTTGGGTTAATTTAAGTTGTAATTAAGGGATGCTGTTTTTATGGACTCCTTCCTCGTTTATTATTATTATTATTATTATGCTTTTCGATTTAAGAAGAGAAGAAAAATAAATAAAAAAGATAATTAAATAGAAAGTAAATAAATAAAAAATCTTGTTGCTTTTTTCTTGTCGCGCAAGCGAAGAAGGCATTGAGGCGACGGGAGGATCTGCTTTCCCATTTGTGTGTCTTCTAATTTCAATCGTCAAATACCCCATCAAGCCCGTCAGATACTGTGGGCCCAACCGCTACGACGTAGTAATAACGGTCCGATCATGCGTCCACTCGTGCAGGAGTTGGAGAGGATCCATTAGCCCAATGGTTCGAGGACTCGGTTCCCACTTCGCGGCCACCGCCGCCCCGCTGTCGCTATAAGTCGCGGGCAAGAGCCAAGAGGAGCCCGCTGCTATTCTTCGATCCCTCTCTCTCTCTCTCTCGTTCGCGGACGAACCCCTTCTCTCGATTCGGTTCGGCGGTAAGGGGAATGGCTTCGAGGGAGATCGCTCGCCCTAATGTTCCATCTTTCGACCAGACCGAGATCAACTGGGACAAGTAAGCTTCTCTTTCTGTATCCCTCTCGAGATTTGATCTTTCTTGGTGTTCTTCGATGTTGCTAACCATCATTTCGAGAATACTTCTCTGCTGGGTCGCCACTTGCTGAGTTTCTTCTGATTCTTTTGTTTTCTCCCTCGTATTTTTCATTTGCGTCGTTCCTGATCTTATGTTCCGATTTTACTCCTCAAGATTTACTCTTTCTTGGTTTTCTATTTTTTTTTTGCGCTGTTCTTGGTCTTGTGGTCAAAGTTTACCATCTCTCGCGCAAGATTTAATCTTTCTTGGTGTTCTAGGTTGTTATCAAGCATCCATTCAAGGATTGTTCTGTGCTGATCGCCCTTTGCTAATTCGTCTGGTTCTTTCTTCTGTTTCCTCGTATCTTATATTTGGCGTTTTACTCTCTCGTTCAATATTTGATTCTCTTGGTGTTCTTGGATGTTGCTAACCATCAGTTCAAAGATTACCTTTCTACTGGTCGCCCCTTGCTACTTCGTCTGACACTTTCCCTAGTTTTCTCGTACTTGTTCCATCTTGTGTTCGGTTTTTTAGTGTTATTGGATATTGCCAACCACTTGCTAGTTCGTTTGATTATTTCTTTAGATTCCTCGGATTTGTGAGCTTGTCCATTTCCTTTGTTCTTGACTATATCTTCCTTTTTTTGCTCTGTCTAATCTTTTTGGTGTTCTTGGATTATTCCAAACCCTAATTTAGGGTTTACTTGTCTCGTCTGCGTCATTACTTGCTATCACGTCAAAGTCTTCCTCAAATTGTGGGTATTTCGATTTGGGTTGTTCTTGATTATATCTTATGGATCAGAATGTCTCCCTATTATGATTTTTCAGCACTTTTGGCCTTTTCTTTTGCTGTGGTTTTTACTCTTTATCAAGAATTCGGTTTTTGCTTTCTAATGAAAAAAGTAATACAAACCCAAAACCCATTTATCGTTTAATTGAGTATTATGGATATCTTATTTGAAATTATTTGATTGAGTTAATATGCTGAATGCTTGTTAGTGTTCTTCAGGTGTTGTTTGTTTGTTTTTTTTATTCTTTAAGCATTGATAATTTATTTGGCTTTTCTATAAGGTTTCTCGATATAGTCCTTTTTCTTCTTGTTAGTTAAGCAGCCAAACCAATTAAACAATTATGTCAATGGTGATTATAGACTCCATGTAAAGTTGAGGAGTATTTCAAGAAATTATAACTTGATGTTGGAACCAAAAGCAAGGATGGATTTTATAGCTCATAGTTCTTGATTTAAATTATGATAGATCTTCTATTCCTTTATACATCAAAACATGGTTAATTAGATTTTCGTCTAAGATGTTATATGAAAGAAAATGGAAAAAGAGAAACTAAAAGAGAAACTAAGTTCTAGAGATAGGCTTGAGATAGTTCAACTACAAAGTATACGAGAAGTTATTTGATAGATAAGATCAAGTGCTCAAGCTCAACAAGATTTGCATAATGTGTGAGTGCCATTTATGGATTCTGGTGGGATCAAATTATAATCATTGACCCCACTCCGTGATTGTCACAAATTTCACGGATTTTGTTAGTTGTACTTAAATTGCAAGTTTACGGTACTATTGTTGTCTGTTCCTGATTGAGCTTTCAGCAATCTTGGTGCTTTTTGGTTACTACTAAATTCTTTTCTGCAGGCTCGACAAAACCAAGTTATTTGTTGTGGGAGCTGGAATTTTTAGTGGTGTTACTGTAGCTCTATATCCGCTTTCTGTCATAAAGACCAGGATGCAGGTTGCTTCAAGTGATGTTGTACAGAAGAATGCATTTTCGGCTTTCAGAAATATGCTCAAGGTTGATGGCATACCTGGTCTTTATAGGGGCTTTGGCACAGTTATTACCGGAGCTGTTCCCGCCAGGATCATTTTCCTGACATCTTTGGAAATGACAAAAGTGGCTTCACTAAACCTGGTGGAACCCTTTAAGCTCTCTGAACCAGTTCAAGCTGCCCTAGCAAATGGCATTGCTGGCATGTCAGCATCTCTGTGCTCCCAAGCTGTTTTTGTTCCTATTGATGTGGTATAATTCTTGGTTCTGACAATTTCTTATATTTTTTTAATTTCCAGATCAAGCAACATTTTTTGTTTTCTATTTTTCCAAGTGAATATGGTTTTGCCCTTCGAGAGTACTTTTTACATGACTTTTCTCTCCATGTAATATCAAGATTTGTTCTCTTTGAAAACAAGTGAAACAAGTCAAATTACATTATTCTTGGCTCACTAGAACCTAAAAAAGTAATCTGAATAGGCAGACAAAATTTCCATCAATTGAATGGATCTTAAGTTTTTGATTTATTTTTCTCATTCAATCATGATAGTGGATTAGCAGTATTTTTTTGTTTCAGATGTTTGTAACAGAATAAGCATAGTTGTCTGAAGTTCCAATCATCAAGGAAATATCAAAACCTTAGTTCAGCTTAAAAGATAATCTTCTTGGAAAATGCTTTTTTCCTGGTCTTACAATGAGTCCCTTAATGGTATTTGACTATTTAATTGACTGTCTACATCTTATCTTTGAGCATGCAGGTTTTTCCATGTGGATTATGACTTCTGTGGGTGATAAATTTTGTTACGAAAATGGTTTTAGGTTCTACACTTATGCTGCTTGTTAAATGTAAAAGTGGCTTATCCCCTTAAAGCCATCAGCTAAAATATAATCTGTTCAACTTGTCTCTATTCTGTTTATTGTTCCAATGTCCAATATTCTGTGTTGGTTTATCCTGTGTGAGAAAACATACCAATGCATCATGCATTATATTTACTTTAATTTTCTTTTATCTGGTAAATTGCTAGTATACTTTCATCTTATAAGTTATAGAAGAATCTATTCTCTTAACTTGAATAGCTCTAAGCCTGCAGGATTTTTTTTACTATCATTTGCTGATTCTTTGTTCCCAAGCAATTCTTCATGTGGTTGTAGCTTTTAGGATAGGAGCTTGCCTTTGGTTACTACATAGCAATGGAAAATTTGTCAAAGAAATGCTATTTTTCCTATTATTCTAGCTGTAGAAGTTAAATACATATGATAGTTCATCATCTTTATTTTTGAATAATTGGGTATGTCTTTCTAAAATGCTATTTCTGAGCCATAGACCAAAGTCAGAAAATACTCGTATGTAAAGTTGCATTACTTAGTTCAGTTCTATAGACGATATCTATTAACGTCAACCTTTGCCAGGTCATATCAGATGCTATATGTTTTAGGGACCATGGCGTGAAAAGTATGCAATGTAATTTTCCCTGACTATGAACTACTGCCTCTGGATTTTGTTTATCTAGGGCCAGGTTTTTCAAACTATACTCTTGACTATATCTCAGTATTTGACTTAAGTCTGCCTACTATGTTTGAGGTTGCTGATTTGATTTGTTTTGTAAGATCATGTTTTGTTCTTTTGTTTTCTGCTAGGTTAGCCAAAAGTTGATGGTTCAAGGATACTCTGGTTTCGCGAAGTATAATGGTGGATTTGATGTGGCTCGTAAAATTATCAAGTCTGATGGGATCCGTGGACTGTACAGAGGATTTGGTCTGTCTGTCATGACATATTCTCCTTCTAGTGCTGTGTGGTGGGCAAGTTATGGTTCCAGCCAACGTGTCATCTGGAAGTAAAATACTGGCCTTTCTTGTTATTTTATGTTGAAAAGCTTGCATGTGGATGATGATGTAATCTGTTTACTTTATAGATTATTCACATCTTATTGTCTTGCTGTTCATGTTTAGATATTTTCTATAAGCTGCAAATGAAAATGTACTTGGAGTTTAGTGCTTCATGTATATGAGATAAGCATGCTGATTCTTTAATGCAGATCATGTGCAGTGCTCATGAACACCAGAAAAGGGAATCTTGTATCTTGATCAACATAAATACCATTCATGCCTGTTTTTTTGCCTTTTAAAGTTTTTTTTTGGTTTTGGCACTTTATTTTTGATAGGTTATCTGTTTGATTTTTGGCATGAGAGAAAATATTCTCTATTTGATCACTAGCTGATGTGTTACCCATAACTCCTGTGGCTTAGTTGCAAATATACATCGACTGAACTTGTAAGGCTTGATGCTGATATGTAATTGGCCTTTCTTCTCATAATTTGTTTTCCATAATAAACTTTAAATGAATGTTATCTATATGTATGGGTTCTTGGTTCAAATCTTGGACTGTTGACTTTTAAAGATTCACATGACTTGCTGCATGACAGACTAGATCACTGTACTTGTGGTTCATCAAAGTTTGAGTTCTTCACATCTTGAATATTATCTTCATCCCTGTTTATTACACCCTTATGAAGAAGAATAGGCTAAGAAAGTAGTGCTTATTGACACATTCTGAGTTTATTGGTGTTCCCCCTCTATGAATGAGGATAAGCCAAGGATTACCTTATATCATCGTTATTTAAGCACAAGTTTTGAATTCCTCTTTAGGCCTCTCTTTTTAAAATATATCCATCAGTCGTGCACCACCTCTCTCCAACACAGAAATGTGATAAACATGTACATCTTTCTTGTTAAAAGGAACATTCATGTCTACCTCACTTGTTATGAACAAATCCAAGCATACATCCTGGAGCACTACAACACATCACAACTCATTCTTATGCTTTTAGTCAAGAACTTGTCATAAAGTGGGCTGTTAGGTAGATGACAAATTGTAGTGTCCTGAAATATGTTTAGTGAGATACTTGGGTCTAAAATATGATCTATCCATTTCTTAATCTCTTTTGCGAAATGAGCTACAGGCTATTTCTAGTGCTAAATTTGGTGATATCTATTCAGCTCCTCCCAAATTAGACCCTTCCTCCTTCCCTCCGCCCCTCCTCTCTCTCTATATGTAATTTCTCTTGGGTATAAATGGATTGGATATGGATTGGATCAACCTCAAGTCCATTACTGATGGTATTGGGGAAGGGCAATGGGGGTTTCTCCTCTCCTTAGCTGTAAATGGTCTAGCCTTAATGTGCACCATTGGATTTGCCCTGACTGGTATGAATTTTTCATATTGAATAGATCAGTACAATAACTAGTGCTGTATATACTACCTAATATCTAGACATAACAAGATAAAAAAGGTGTTATACATAATAATACTTTAGTATCATCTGTATTAAACAGATTTATGTTGGATTATAACCTAGATTGAATTGCCAGTCATATTGTTGGATCAGAGCTAATTCTTATCCAGTTCAAACTGTCTTTGGAAAAATCCAATCCGTTGAAAGTTCTACCTTCTCAGTGGATGTGCGTCCACTGACCTGAATATAAATGTATGCAAGAGGCGCACTTGCTCACTCTCCATGTTTCCTTTTTCTATGTGTGCATGTGCACTTGCAAACATTCACAAGCTTATCTTTGTGTGTTTGTTTATGTTTCATATTTATGTGCCTCATATTAGCAAGAATTATCTACATATATTTGCTGGTCTACATCATGGCAGGCTCCTAGGTCATGGCAATGACAAGGAAAATGTTCCTAGCCAGTCAAAGATAGTTTGTGTTCAAGCAACTGGTGGTATCATTGCAGGTGCTGTGGCATCTTGTGTCACAACTCCTCTAGACACAATAAAGACACGATTGCAGGTACTAATTTCCGGCTGTACTAAGTTTTTCTTGGTTCTAAATTCTAATTTCAACCCAAAGCTTCGTTTCTACAGTCTCATATAGTCTGCTGCTTGTACTTTCAATTTTTAGCAATTTGGTATATGTTGTAATGAATACAACGATCATGCACATATGCTAATGACACATTTGCAATTTTGAAAAGATTAGCTCAAACCAAGGGACTGAAGAATGCCATATTAGAAACACTATAATGGAGAAGTACAGTTCTTGGTACTTTAGATCACAATTAATTACACTTTGATACATACTGATACATTAATAATTCAGTCTCACTGTGGCATCAGTTTTTATGTATAGAAAAATCAGCAGCAGATTTTGGTGCCACAAGGTGACACCATCACCACTTGGGACATGGCAATATGTGAAACTTTAACATCATGCAAATTTGAAATCTGTCTTGGGCTTTTGTTATGTTTTGATAACTTGAGCACATTGAAGAGTACGACTCTTTGTTACCTGTCATCCTTTTCATTTTATCCGTTCCATTGACTGTTTGGATAAGGTAGTTACATTGATTTTTCTTGACATCTGTTATATATATATATTTTGTTTAATTTTCAATTTATTCTGGTGAATTGGTATCTTGTAGGTTATGGACAATATGCAGAAACAAAATGTAAGACAAGTAGTAAAAAGATTGATTGCTGAAGATGGATGGAAAGGCTTTTATAGAGGACTAGGACCAAGGTTTTTCAGCATGTCAGCATGGGGAACCACGATGATCGTAGCATATGAATATCTGAGTAAGAATATTCTTCTTTATTTACAAACAATTAGTTACTTTGCACCTTTTTATGTTTTTTGTTTTCTCTTATTTTCCTGCTATTTTGTTTTGGAGTATGCATACTCTTTAAATTAGATCAAACCTTCCAGCCGTAGGGAAGATACTCTTTTATTAGCAAAATTACAGCCTAAAATGCTGGCATTTTGATGACAACAAATATTTTGGTGCTGTCAGACTGATCAAAGAGGATGTTCAATTTTGTTTATTTTTAATAATTTTTTTTGTTATATATTAGTGAACATCATTACATAATCAGAAGTTAGAAGACGATACTATTGATGGTACGAAAAGTAAAGAGACTTGAAAAGACTTTAATAGAAACTGAAATTAGGATTTAAATACCCATAACTTAACTAAAGATGTGATTATTTACAGATCTCATTACGGCAAAAGATTCATGTAACTGATTCCAACTAATTGGGACTTTATAGTTTTGTTGTTGTTGTTGTTGCTATTAGTGAGCACTATTACATATCCTAGGTTCATTAGGAAGTCACGAGGACAAAGCTTAAGAAGATTTGGTTCAATCAAGGCCCTGACGAAGCCAGTTTCTGCCATCTTAATCCCTGCTATCTGCAGGTCCTCCGAGTCACTACCTAGCAACAAGTGATGGCAGCTGGCTGCTGGATTTAAGAACATGATATGATGCAAATATAGCAAACATGAATTGTCCCCACTCATGTGCCATGAAGTTTTTCTAATTATGCGTCTGTTGGTGTTTCAGAAAGGCTTTGTGCTGTAAGCGAAGAGATTTGATTGCCACCATCGTTGGGAATCGGCAAGTTGCATCATAACATGTTGCAGAAAGGAAGTGTTCATCTTTGTGGCCGAGACACACACGGGAGAATCCAAATCTGCTGTGAGTTTTGTCCCCATTAAATGTCTTTAGCAGCAACGGCAAGACATCATTCAAGATCCCTTTTATACGGCAATAAATAGTGTTTGGGAGCGCCCAGTTCAGCACTGTGACTGTTCTACCAACAATCACAGACACTTTTTCCCCGGGAAATTTTTTATCAACTCTTCCTGGAGATGTCATTTGATTCTTTCTACAATCAATGTGATTCTTTTCCTGCAAAGCTTTTATCATCAGAAGTGGGTGTAATGGACATGGTCTTTTCCTGCAAAACAACACGAGAATGGATACACTCCCTAACATGTCTCTCAGTTTTGCTCTGATTGATGGATATTTGTTTGTTGTCAGTGATGATATGGCGATGTGTTTTCTAGAGAACATTTGCGGCCTTGAATTGCCTCCTCAGCCATTTCGAAGAAAGGCTGCTGGAGAAGCAGCTAAAAAAATCGAATCAATATGGTGAATAATGCTTGGATGTTACTAAAAGAAATAATCCAAACATGTAATACAAGCCGAAAGCTGCATCATTTTATCCAGCAACCAAAACATTACTAGAATATGTCCTCTGGGAATGAACTCCCTAAATTGACAATTTACCTTTCTAATAGATAAATTGAGCACAGGTTTATACAACTTTACCATGCTAGTAATGTTACTTTATACAACTTTATACAACTTTATACAACTTCACCGTATGTCGGGCTTGCTTACAAGTAATGTTACTTGCCTTCATGGCAGCAATAAGAGATTTCTTTTTTTTCTTTTTTTTTACCAGAAATGGAGAGCTTATGCGAAGCAAATTGATCATTCACAAAAAAGAAACAAGACAATACAAACAGAAGCTCCTTCGATTGCTACTCCATGACATATGGTGATTTTGATAAGACTTCAGCATTCAGATCATTTGCCTCGGCATGTTCATGTTAGCACATCAAGCACGGATATGACATTATGGCTTCGGCAGTGTGCTACAAGTAAATATGACATTGGACTGCAAGATATCATCCTTGGAAACAGGCATTTGCTTCATCAGAACCAGGATCTTGTTGAGAATGCGCATCGTCTCCTTGTGCTCCAGAATACTGTAAGAGAGAGCATGTTTATGGTTTCCGCGTGCCAATCACCAGATGATCCTTCCGAAAGAAAATAATTGATTTAGCATCCTGTTACAACCCTTAAAAAGTGTTATCATTCATGCTAATGTGGAGATGGACTCGAAAGCAAAAAAACAGGTCAGTACCTCATTTGCATGAACCTTTTGATGATATATGATCAAGGGTAAGTTGGGTAAATAATTTGTTCAAATGTCTGTCAGTCCACCAATTTCAGATCACTCAAGATGGATTCTACTAGTTTTACCTTATAGTTCGATTTCTACTCGCCTTTCAAGTCATAAAGCAATTATAAATTAAGTTCAAATTGCACTAGGCCAAAGATTCCATGAACAGCTTCATATTCTTCACATCCTCCTCCGTATCTGAGAATTTCTGTGGCTTAAACAGCTTCCACATCCCAGTTGGGTGTCGCGGTTTAATTTCTCTAATCGATCCCCCAAAGATCTTCTCGCACTCTGGATATGGCTTCACAAACAGGTTGTAAAACTTCAGCCTGCTAAGTCTCACCAGATGCTTCAATCCAACATTAAAACCCAGTCCTCCTATTGATTTCAGGTGCTCGATGACATCGAAACGTGGAATTATTTGTTTCTCAAGATTCACACCCAAATAGTCAGGAAATTCAATTAGATGCTCAATACATAAACCTAACTTGTGGAGTAAAAAATCAATCTTCTTCTCTATGTCTTCCAAATCATATATGATCACTCTCGGCTCCACAAACAAAACCTTGAAAGCATCTCGATGGATCAAACCATGGCAGCACAAGCAATCCACTCTAAGTTTTACCTCAGTGCATGCCATTAGTCGACCATTACTTAGAATCTTCTTCTTGATTGGTACCCTGCATTTCAAACTATTCAGTAAATCAGTGCAACGAGAAAGCTCTCCAGCTTCCATGCTGAGCAGCAGCTTGGGATTGTTGAGTAGCATCTTCCTAACCTCCTCTGGAGTAAAATCCAAGTCTCGAAGCTCCGCAAACAAAGGCCTCAACCGGCTGTCGACGTTATACGCTAAGAATCCAGGAAAGAGATAACAAATCCTATTGATTTCATCATTCTTAAGCCTGAAATCTTTCAAGATATCAATCCTACAGCCAATGTCAAATGGGTTTTTCATCAATGTCAAAGGCACTTCTTCCAGAACCCTAGACATAGCCTTATCATTAAGGCTTAGAATCTTCATGACCTGCACACCGCGGTGGAGATCATTCGGATCGATTCGGTGTTTTGCAGACTGCTCGAGTGCTCTCCGGACAAATGAAGGAGAAAGGCTCGGCAACCGTAGTTCCGAGAAGGCCGTCTGCCATTTCCTTAAAAACCCTAGTTCCAGAGTCCAAGGGCAAGAGGAAAGGATCGAAAACAGAGAATCCTGATTCAGGCCAAAGGATAAGAGGATCCCTATGCACTTCTCGACATCAGAAGGGGATGAACCCATCAAAAACCTGTTCTTTCGGATGAACTCGTGCAACTGGGATTGGGGGAAACCGTACCTCAGAAGCAGGCCGGCGATGGAAACTTGTCGCGAGAAGTGGGGATTTGACGGGGATTCCGACGGAATTGCTGCATGGTGATTCGAAGGTCTCGAGAAAGATCGGATCTTTCGATATGGAAATGATCGATTGGGCGGGGATTCGAAGAGGATGCGACGGAGAGGGAGCCTGGCCAAAACCCTAGTCGCCATTACCGGAGGGACAGCGGTTTCAGGAAGGATTACAATTGGGCCGGTCCGGTCTATGGATTCGCGTTGCGGCTTTCCCTCTTTGGATGGCAATAGCAATCAACCGTTAGATAATGATCGGACGGTCACGATAAAATAATTAGAGATCCGCCAAATATAAGCAGCGAGCCGCAACGCGGCCAAATGTAACGGTGAGGTCGGTCTCCCAAGAGACGAAATCTCGAGGGGGAGGGGGAGGAGGAGATGTAGAAGTAGAATTATCTATTGGAGCAGTGGTAGAGAAGAAAGCGATGCGCAAGTGCAAATACACCAACTCAGGTGCGGATTCCCTCTTCTGATTACCTCTGGAAGTTACGTGTTTTCATTCTACCCTAACAGAGATTTGAATCTCCAGTAGATCGAGTCAAGGCTCGGTCTTTCTCCCTTCTTTTTCTCTCTTCTCCTTCCCTTGCGAGTGATTTGGCGCGGTTGTGTGAAGTTACGCCGCCGAATCAGGCGCTGGAGCTTGCTTCTCTTGCTTTGTTCGTGTTCCAATCTGTTTGCGCAATGCTTCCTTGGTACTTGTTTTCTCTTTTTCCCCTTTGATGTGAAACTCTCGATTGAGTAGGATTGTTGGTAAGTTGATGTTTTTTCTTAGTTCCGTTGATCTGTTTGCCCTGTTGACTTGGTGATTTGTTTCTTTCCTTCTGAATAGTTAGTCAGAATGTTCTTCAAAGTATAGCTGAGTTGAGTTTACTAACGAGCTCTGTTAGGGAAGTCTGGAATAGGACTTGCATGAATGTGTTTATGAGAATTTTAGGTAATAAGTGAAAGATGGAATTTCATCCTATGTGACTTTAGATGCATGAATTTAGATAGATAACATCTAGTTTTTTTCATGGGTGGATGTCACAAAGATTGGTAGAAAACAAAAGTCAGAGACCGCTTAGAGTACAGAATCCCTATATATTGCCAGTTAGTTGAAAAGACTTTTAAACACAAGACTGTGTGGACAAATGAAAAGGAGCAGTTGACCGCAAGTGTGAAGATAGCTCTTTTATCTCTGAAGTTACCCAAAAGACTCAAGGGAAATAAGACTTTGCTGATAATTCTTATTTGATAGATACTGCTGAAATGAGTGTCACAGTACCAGAGGACAGTTCCAACTTTATCATATTGGAAGGCACCAGCACGAAGCGTTGTAGGAAGAACAAAAAAAGACTAAAAAATAAATTCTCGAACACCAATTCTGCTACTTCTTTATCTGGGACTTCTGAAATGGTCTCGGTTCCCAAGGGTGATGAAGTGTCTCATCCGAGCAATCAAGCAGCATTGATGGAGAAAGAAACTGATGCTATGACTGATGCCTTTGCTGATTCTAAAATGGAGGAGGTGATCCCGCAAACAGATTTTATGCACAAAGCAGGAAGGAGAAGAAGACGTAGGAGGAAGAAAAGGAAACCTGACAACTCCCAGAATGTTGACACCATCAAGAACAATGTGATGTCCAACATTGATGTGGAAGATACTGATTCTAATGTGTGTGCTAATCAAGCTTCACGAAATAAAACCACAGTCGATGTATCCTTAAACTTATTAAAGAAAGAAGGCACCAGTTCTATCCACGGTAGGAAGGGTAGGAAAAAAGAAAGAAGCACAAGCTGTGCATCAGATAAACAAGTCTGCACAGCTGGACCTTGCACCTCTCATCCGTTTGCTGCATCTGTCAATGCTAATGGTTCTAGTAGGATATCTGCATCAGATGAATGTAAAAAGAGAAATATGGAGGTGAAATGTGACATAAATGCAGAAGCAGCTAGCAAAGAAATAGCACAGAATACTGGAAATTTGTTGGATTACCCTGGCGAGGGTCAGCAGTGCTATACCGCTGCTGAAGAAGGAAGCTTGCAATTGCTTCCTGCTGGCATGAAGGAAGGGTTGAGTGTACCTCCATCACCAATTAGAGGTGTGATAGAGAAACTAAGCTCTCCAAATTTACCTATGAAGCAACATAATCAGTTGGGTTCATGTAATGAAGAATGTGCTAGTTTCTCATTCCAAATGGATAATAAAGTTTTCATGGATGACCCATCAATGAACCACTCTGTGGAGGCTATCCAATCAAGAACTCGAATTGGATCAGAGAGGGTGAAATTGGCTACTGACGAAAACAATGCTGCAGACTATAAACATAAACATACTGATGCATCCACTGGTCAGGAGAAGGAGTTTGCTCGTTCATCGATGAGTAATGTCTCAAAAGATGTTGTCTTGTTGATGGCAGAAACATCGCTTCGTTCCAGGAAAAAGCTACTTGTCCTTGATTTGAATGGATTACTTGCTGATATCACTACCGAGTATCATGGAGCACATATGAGAGTTGCAGGAAAATCAGGTGAAGTATCTTCTTGATTTACTTATTATTAGTAATTATACTTTAGGCAACGGGTGCAAGTTATAAATGCTGATTGATATTACATTTGCACTATGTATCAGTTTTCAAAAGGCCCTTCTGTGATGATTTTCTGAAGTTCTGTTTTGAGAGATTTCATGTAGGTGTCTGGTCCTCAAGAAAAAGGTGTGATTATTATTTTTTGCTTTTACTTCAACTTTTCCTATTTCTAGTCCCTAATAAGCAAATGGTACAACATTATTTCGGTGCCATTTAGCTTTACCTTATGCTTTTGATGGTTTTCATTTTTTTTGTTTTACCCCTTCAGTGATAATGTCAGAAAGGTGGTTGATTATCTCATGGGAGACTTGAAACATAAATTGTTGTTTTGTTGGGTAAGTTCTCAATATCTTTTTGCTTTCTTAATGTTCCCTTTCTCCAGGAGTTGTCTATCTTTTATGCTTTCTTGTTTGTTTTTATGAGTTGGTTCAAACTTTAATATTTGCTTAACCCGGTAGGTGTTGTTAAGGTGTTGTTTCTCATTTCCTAGCAGATCTGTTTATCTAAACAAATGTTTTTTGACAGTGCACTAGCTAAAACATTAACTATTGACACGGTAAAACCTCTTAACTTGAAAGACATTTGAAGTTTAAGCAGCAAACAGGAAGACTGACTAGCCAGCAGAAAAAAAATTTGGGTTGTGTTCCTGAGGGTAGAGCGAGATCAGGAAAAATAATGTTGTAAAATGGTGTATGGTTGCAATTTTTTTTTGCAATCAGACTTATGTATGTATGTCAGTTTCACAGGAATTAGAAAGATTAATTAGAACAGAGATTGGGGTATGTAATTGATGTTTATGATTTGATTTTATCCTTGACTTTAATGAAGTAATTCCATAATCCAGGATGTTATTTCTATTATGTTAAAAAAATGTTACACAAGTATGTGTTTAGGATTCCATAATGATCACACATGGACAGACATGTTTAGAATTAATGAAACTTTCATGAAAAAAGTTGAGGTCTCTTGTTATCATGAATTCCGATATTGATTAAGTTGTATCTGTGTTGTAAGATGTATGCTATTCTGAAAGATCCATAATGTAAATGACACATACATGGATGATCACTCACCATGAAATACAATTAGTTTAGGAATTACATGTTAAGATGTTTGAAAGCTCATAAACTTGCATTTTGCATTAGTAACATAGAAGCTAGTAGTTGCTACAACATTTTTGAACAGTATAGAATTGAGGGAGGAACTTTTTTTTTTATTTTTCATCTCATGTCAATTTGACTAGGAGAAATGTTATACAAGGTTTGGGTGATGATAATATTTGATTCATCTAAGAAGTTTGCTTGACTTCTAGACCTTTTGCTGCATCTTTATTATCTAACTGGTGATGATATTCTACTATGGGTTTTCATGAGAGGAAAACTGTATTTTGTCATATTAATTTGACTTGGAGAAATGTATTTGGTTCTTGTTTAAGAGAAACCATCTTGGGTTCTTGCTTAATATAGCAACTATTCACTTATCTATCTTAGCCTCTATGCAACTTTTTACGTAATATATGTGCATGGATCGGTCAGGGCTCCAATCGACACCATATAGGTCTGTACTATGTGTGAGTGTCAGTATGCTGCTACAAAAAATCGAGTTTTGAAAAAAAAATCTGCATGTTTCTATCGGATGATATAGGCCCTGAACCAGATGGTACAGGCCCTCTACTGGGCGTACCATCTTGTTTACCTAGGTTCATGTATCGCTAGACTGTCAGACCAGTGAATACTGGGTGTATTATTATACACCCAATGTTTTCCAAACCTTGGTTGACAGTAATACATTTTAGTCTCTATCAGTGATTTAAAAAGCGCTAGGCGCCAAAAGCGCCAAGGTCTAAAAAACGCCCGAGGCGCTAGGCGCTTGCCCAGGCACTCGCCCGAGTGAAGCGAGGCGCTAAAATATAAAAATATATAATATAATTAATAAATATAATTATTTAAATATAATAATTTCAAATAAATAAAAATTAATAGTATTAAAATCAAAATATATTATTAATCTAATAAATATAAATACTATTATTAATATACTGTTAGCGGTATACTATATATTGTTAATAGTATACTGAAGGAGAAGAAGGAAGAGGAGTGTAAGGGGGTGCTGACTGAGAAAAGAGGAAGCGGCAGCGGGAGTGTAAGGACGAAGAGGGAGTGGGAGCGACGAGCAGCGGCAGCAGCAGCGGGAGCAGGAGCAGCGGGAGCGACGACAGCGGCAGCGGTAGCGAGCAGCGACAGCGGCGAGCAACGGGAGGAAGAGCGGCAGCGGGAACGAGCAGGGTTAGGGTTGGGCAGCGACAACTTATATTGGTTTTAGTTGGTTCGATTGAACCAACTAACCACCGGAGACCGAACCAGACCTAAAATCCTGGTTCGGTTGCCTGGTTTAACCCAGGCGCTTGCTCGAAGCGCCCAGCGCCTGGGCTCGGCCGAGCGCCTAGGCGGTGCCTCTTTGAAGCGTGCCGCCTGGAAGTGAAGCGAGGCGCTCGGGCCTCGCCTCGCTCGAGCGCCTAGGCGAGCCCCCGAGTGCCTTTTTAAATCATTGGTCTCTATGCGACTTTTTACCCAATGTATGTGCATAGTATTTTAGTCTCTATGCAA
This sequence comes from Musa acuminata AAA Group, assembly GCF_036884655.1. Lineage (NCBI taxonomy): Eukaryota > Viridiplantae > Streptophyta > Magnoliopsida > Zingiberales > Musaceae > Musa > Musa acuminata. Next base: position 49,101,861 of record NC_088352.1, on the reverse strand, counting down.
CTTTTTACTGGAGAATAGTTAGAGATGAGTTTGATTATTATAAAGGCCACAGATGTTTTTAGTTCATCTTCCTTTAGAACCTTATAGAAATATGGTCATGCAATGTAATGTGAAAATAACATTCAAAATGTTCTTTTGTTGCTATAATTTTGTGACTTCATTAGCTTGGTTAGTCCTACATCCTGTCCTCTCCAACTGACAACATTCACTGAACCTTTTTTTAAGATATAGTTGTGATCCTCATTTCTTCCCAGGAGAAGCTTGCACAGACTGGAGCATAACAACTTCATTGCAATTTAATTAAACCAGGAAGAGTTTTTTAATTTATCTCTCCGTCCTTCTTAGGGAAGCCATTACCTTCACTTGTAGGGTCAAAGGCTTACCTGGCATTTGCTTTCTTTTGAGATAATTAGATATTCTTTGTATCATGAGTGGTATTTTTGAGAGAACCAGTAAGTAGCAAGTTTCTTGATCCACTTTTAAGTTCATGTACTATTGATGAAAAAAATTAAGGTGTCTAAAATAATTGAAAGTCTTATTTCTCTCATGGTCATTCAGGATGAAGCTTATTTAAGACTTCTAAACTGTTGAAGGGTATAATCTGTTCTCTCATTTCGTGATCTTTAATTGGCTTTCTAGAATTAATAAAAAAAATTATGTTCAGAATGCCAAAGTTGTAAGGCCATAGTACCAACATTTGAGTTCTTCCTCAGCCAAAATATATGCTGGGACCATGGTACAAAAGTTGGTGGGATCCTTGCATGATTTCTCTCTCCTTACTCCATCAGGTGGTTTGCCTCGCAGCCAGGCTAATAATTTGGAGGTTGTATTATTTTTTTGCTGAATGGAGGTTCCAAAGTCAATTTCATTATTAAGTTGAATCTTAAATTGATTTCTTAATGGTTTCTTCACATTGGTAGTTTCTCTTTGCTTTTCGACGCTTATTATTGTGTGATGATTGCTACAGCTGTTGCATAATTCCTAGTAGATTAAATTTTTAAAAGCAGTTTCCTTTTGATGTGTGTCTGCTCAGGACCAATCAAAATGCACTGATACTGGGTATAGAACCATTGAGAACATGCATAAGCCACTGGTTCTTAAGGAACTAAAGAAATTGTGGAACAAAGAGGATCATGATCTTCCATGGGAAAAGGGAGAATACTCACCATCAAACACATTGCTTGTAGATGATTCTCCTTATAAAGCCATTTGCAACCCTGTAAGTATGCATACTTGTTCTGTACAATTAGTCTTATAAAATGAACAATTGCTTTTCGCTACATCTTTAAGTTCATCTAAGAAATGACTATTTATGTTCTGTAGCCACACACAGCTATTTTTCCGTATCCATATAGATTCACCGAAAAGAAAGACAACTCCTTAGGTAAGTCTTCCGGTTATGTTTAGCTTTCCATTCTCTGTTTTATTGGATTATGCATATCCTGTTGTTTTATCTTATGCAGGGCCAGGAGGAAATCTTCGTGTTTATTTGGAAGGGTTGGCAGTGTGTCATGATGTTCAACTCTATGTTCAAGATCATCCTTTTGGTCAGAAAGCAATAGCAGACAGTAATCCATCATGGAAATTCTACCTTAGGATAATTGATCGAATTCAACAATCTTCATCTCTAACCTCCTGAAGGGGATGTCTCATAAATATACTTCTTATGCTATAGCTTAGAGGGCCTACGAGTGAAACGATTATCTTGTTCTTAGACAATGGTCCCAGGCTATTTTGCTTAAATGACAACTTGTCTACTTGAGAATTCTTCAGGTATTTTGACTTTCATTTGTTGTTTTTTAAAATAATAGAAGCCATTTTTTAGGCTGTTCTTTGATTTGTCGGTTGAGAAAATTGTAACATTGTCCACACTGTTGTAAAAACACAGTACGCGGCCGCAAGATTGTATCAGATTATGCAGTGCTACAGTGTTGTTTCGATACTGTTAACTCTGCAAGTATCATTTTGTGATGTTTGTTTGAAGTGCAAAAGAAGTTTCAGCATCAACCAGGAGTTCATTTCGGGCTTTCCTGTCCTAACTTGCTAGCATTTCCTTATCCTAAGCATTGCTCGACAAACACTTGTTATCGAGCAATGTTCTGTAAAGCATGGTGCTTATTAGCATTCATTGTTTCCTTTGCCAGCTTGGTATTTGTTACCAAAATTTTAATCTTCAAATCGGTGAATCTGTTTCCTGAAAACCTTGAATGCTTGTACCGGTGCTCGTGCTCTGTTACTGTACTACTTCAACCATTCTTTAAGAAGCACAGTAATTGGTCTCTGATTGGTTGTATAGTCTGTGGCCAGTATGTTTTGTAGTATGTACTTTTGTTGAGTAAAGTAGGCAAGGATGTCATATATCTCAAGTTTCTTACTGGTGATGCTGGGAAGATTCTGTCTTTGTAGTAGTTGTAAGATGTTTCATGCGCTGTAACTTCATTAATCACGATCAAGTGTCTCCTTGTTATGTAGTAAGGTTCTAAGAATTGCCATCTCCCAATATTTCTTTTTGTCTTATTGGCAGTTATTGGATGCTCAACAAGAGTGCCTCCATGGTTTCAGAAATGTTGTTCAGTAAAGGAAACCCTAGCAGTATTTGTTCTTGTGGTAGCAATTGCTGTCTGAGATGAGCACTTGGTATCTATCAGGGCCATCATCTACAGTGAAGGCTTTGTTGGAGCTTGATCATTCTCATTGCAAAGGACCACCCTATGCTGCATTAAGAGACTACACACTGATGGACATCTCAAAGGGTGAAGGATAATGTTGGGTCTCAACTTGAGGGGGCAACATGGCCCAATAGATTATTGTGGATGGAAATATGAACTGGCCAATCACATTCCCCATCATCAACCACAAACCTTATGAGGAATTTCTGCCATCATGTGAAAAATTGCTCCAGATAAAAAGTAGTAACTAAAATAGCATGACATGAGTGTCTTTTGTAGATTCATCTCAGCAGTGATGTCTCAACAGAGGCCTTGTTTATTATTACATGGACAAAACCTTTTAGTTCAAGTCTTCCCAAAGAATGCCAGCTTAGAGTTTCCCTTGCAAACATTAATGTTGGATCACATGAGTCTTTTTGCCTCTGTTTTGATGAATCCAAAGATAAGCTGACGACACCATTTGGTATTTTTGTATGGTTTAGCCTCACAAATCACCCAAATGTGATCTCTTGGTGTATAGTGTGAATGGCACCAGCACTTGCCACTTACTTGCTGAAGGCCTAAATTATTTGATACTATCACATGCTTAGTGTAAAGATAGCCAAAATTTCCACAGCTTGATGTCTTCTTTGTGTTGCACATTACTTAGCTTGATGTTTGTCGTTTGCTGAAGCAAAGGCTTTGTGCATTATTATTAATTGTCACCTCCAGTGGTGTAGAGAGGAGATAGTAGAGTAGGATGTTAGCATCAACTAAAAGCTCACACCTTGTTCATCCAATTTTAAGATCGATCGACTACATTTTTAGTTGTACGAGCATCCAAGTTGACCGGGATGTGAATGAAAGTTCAAAAAGTTCTTACTCGCCCGCCCACTAAGCAAACCTTAGAACATGGAAAATCCCAGGATTCATGGAGAATCTTTCATGCTTTTGATACCACTTTTCATGGAGAATCCAAGTTCTTATCTGAGAATGAAGCTTCTTCACCTGTAAATTTCAGCAACTCACAACTTTCGAGTCGAAAGTTATGATCTCTTGTGAATTCAAACTCATGATCTACTGTAACACCATGATCGAACAAAACTTATGTAAACTCATACTGTCATATCTATCAGTTAGCATCAGTTCCTCGTTTAGAAGAAAGACCTCTTGTTAGAGATACTCATAGCATGCAGTTTTTGTTGTTCACCTCTATCTCTTCTTCTCATTTGTGAACCGACTAGAAGAAAGACTTCTCAGACACAGCTCATTTGCTTTTCCCATTCCAAAGTTGGTCTCTTTCTTCTCTCTCTCTCTCTCTCTCTCTCTCTGTTATGTGTACATCATGTGCATTGCAATCATATTACCTGCACCTACTCTGGTTTTCACTGCTTGATGATTAAAACTCGGACTGATCCCACCAAGCTGGCCACAAGACCATAACTCTGACACACCATGGCCACATGATCTCATGGTGGGTGAAGTTTCATATAAAACAGATACATCATGTGGCACTCATAGTTGTGCCAATGCCTTGTTATTTCTCGGAACATGCTTGGTATGATTAGGCTGAGCTAGTTGGTCCTGCCCTGTGTGTCAGCCCATGTGATCCCTTCATCCATGTGGTCATGCATCCCCATTCTTTATCTATCTCATCCTATCAACATCACCCTTTTTTTTCCAGCATGTCTTTCGGCTCTGTATCCGTATCATCATTCGATTGCAGCGTGTATACGTCGTCTACATGGAGGCGTCGACCCCACTTGCACCTGCAATCAGCTTCTGAGGTATGAAAACATAGTATGCGTGGAAATGTGGTGATTTCCACATGAAGTAACCTTCCTGAAGCAAAATAAGATGATATATTTCTGTGCTGGTTATATATATATATATATATATATATATATATATATATATATATATATATATGATGGAACCCCCGTTGTCTTTTGGCAGATACATGGGGCAATTGCCACCTTGCATTCACAGTAAATCCAACAACTCTGACATGGACCACAAGACTGAGTCTTATAATACAAATCATTCTCATCCCTAAAGTCACAGCAGCAGCAGCAGCAGTCATGTAAGACAAAGCACATGATTCTGCAAGTTCGAGAGCTGCAAATTTTACACCACCATGACTAGTTTATCGCCCAGTGTAAGAGTCGAAGTCAAATGAGCCATCGCAAGATCCTGTTGATGGAGTTTAGATTCATGGATTGGCATGTGAAGTGTGTCAGAAACCAATCAAGAGGGGAGAGTGAATCCTGTGCTTCCATAAGGGGGTGCAATGTCGATGTCTTCCCGTCGTTCTTCATCCCCCACCCACTTCCCTGCCTGCTGACTCGTTCTTGGTATGATTACGCTGGTCCAGCTTTCATGGCCTCCACTCCACATGGAGGAGCTTCCATGAGTTCTTTTTAACTTGAGCTATCCTGCAACTTTCCAATCACACCCCGTTTTATTATCGGTTTCTTCAGCCATTTTATTTATTTATATGTTCGTTTTACTCCCCGCTAGTGTGGTGTCGACGTTGGTAATGTTCTCAGTATGGCTATGGACGGACATGACAACCGCGATATGATCAGATAATATTTGCATCGGTCTCACTCCCAACTGTTGTATCAATTATGAAGAAGAAGAAGAAGAAGAAGGTATATTCTAAACATTTTCTGAGGGAATTATGAAGATGTTGGTGGGAGAATCAATCAGATTCCAGTCTACCTAAAACAAAATACAGCAAAGGAATTATTTCATGACAGCTCCAACACATTCAGAAGCATAAATAAAATATACCTCATGATTGTGTTCTCAGGATCCAAATTATGGAGATGGAGATGATTACTGTTGGATATGCACTTCTTCTTCTTCTTCTTTTTCCCATCAAGCGAATACAGTTACCAAGGAGCTGACAATCTCGAGATCCAATGTGATATGTAAGGGTTATGATTCCCACGAGACTCATGATCTGCATTCCAAATTTTGTTGCATTTAATGTTACAAAGTCTTCCTCCCGTCCTTTCTAGGAATCAATCACTCTCTCTCTCTCTCTTTCTCTGTGTGGCCTCGAGGTTCATCTTCCCAGTGTCCTCCTTTTCCCATCAGCTTACAGCTTACCGGAGACAGCTTGGTGTCGAGGGATCTCTTCTAGCACTGTGGGCCAAGACGCTCTTGCTGGCAACTCCATCAACTTAATTAGATTGTTGTCATGCAAATTGAAGACCGTATGTATCCCGTGCAGAAGTGAATTTGGTTTGCACACGTCTCCTGGGACTTTTCCATCACTAAGATTCCTTTCTCGAGAGAGAACAGATTAGCAATTCCAGAGCTTGTGCCTTTCTTTGTACTCCCTCGAAAGATAGATAAAAGAAAGCGCCTTTGTGAGCTCGCAAAGAAGGAAGTCGAGCTTTCGATGTAGCTTCACTGATAAGCAATACATAAGATGGATGGAGAAGATAGACTGGGTCAACCTGGTTGACTTGCATGCCTGTGTTCACATCCCAAGAGAGTCTGCATTTGATCTCACCGAACCTGTTGGTCCTGCTCTTCTTACCTCTCTCCAGAATTCTACGTCGAGTAAACCTTGTTCGAATGTTTCTTGTATTGATGATGGATGATTAGGTGATTTCCGGATCACTGCTTCATTTTGTTTTTTTGCTCTCCGAACTCGACTCGTGCAAAATGAATGGTCTAACGATGGCCACAGGGCATATTGCAAGTACCAAAAGGACAGTAGGTCTCACTCGGAAGGTAAACCCATTCATGGCAACATGTGCATGATGTCTTCTGCCATCCAGGTTACAGTTTCACAGAGCCTGCGAGGAACACTGAGATCCCTCTGTTTTATTCCCTTGGGCGGTTGTCTCTGCTCTGCTCTCTCTCTCTCTCTCTCTGAGCTGCATTGAGAAGTGGGAAAAATGAGAAGGTTGTGTGGAAGGGCTGTGAGATTCCTCTGCCACGTGATCGTCCACCATGCCTATCTATCTATGCCTTCGTCAAAACCTGCCGGCTTTCACAGGTCATCTGCTAGTGCAACGTGGGTCACACTTCTCTCCCCCTCCCTCTCGATGGGTTTTTGCAGGACATTGTTTGTTGTTGGATACCCTTCTCGACGACTACAGATTTGTACAGTACTAAAGCTGTACATGCAAAACTGAACTCCATCGATCGCAATTAATTTTGTTTGTCGACTCATTTTTCTCCTTCTCCTCGACTTGCTTTCCCTTTTGACTTTTGCTAATGTTATCACGAACGAAGATGGCACAAAGGTTGTGGTTTGATGTCGAGTGGGCAATGAGGTTGAAAATGGCGTCCAAGAAAGCAAGATGTATCTGCATTTGCATGGTTAGGCACATGGAGGATGAGAGAGAGCGAGAGAGAGAGAGAGAGAGAGAGAGAGAGAGAGAGAGAGAGAGAGAGAGAGGACCAACGGGGGACTTGTGACCCACTCATATCTGTCTGTCTAATAATACATGCCAAATTCCCTTTCTAGAAAACAAGGAGAAAAAAGAATCAGAAAAACCAGCCCAGCAGCCTTCACTTCCCATTGGAATCATTCACCATCCTTGGGATCACAAACCACACCTCCACACCTTTCTCTTCCTCTCGACTCCCAACCCTGACACACTCTTCTTACATGACCGACCAGAAGGAAATCATGGGAGTTACAGAAGAACTATTATAAGCAGCATCAACATCCTTCTCACTGACCTCCCTCCTGGCCTGGGCTTCTTCCTTGCTTGCTGATGTTCATGCATGTATCATAGAAAGGTGAATACTGGTGTCAAGTTTCCCTCCCTCCTTGCATATGTTTCCTGTCCTTGTACCTTTCTTTTATATGATATGGGTGATGTTGCTATGTTCAGTTGAAGCTCCTAAATCTTCACCTACTATTGCAAACTTTAGGTAGTTGGGAGAGTTCTGATTTATTGGGTACCTGCCCATTTGTTTACGGCCATGGATGGGAAGAATATTGAGATGTGTTTAGCTGCCAATGGTTCGGAGGGATACTGAGGTTAGTCGTGTGACCTGAAAGGGGTTGTCTCTTTTAGCTACCTGAGATATTCTGATGCAGTGAGATTGATTTTGTAACAAGGGGACATGAGGCCCATTTGGTTGCTGGTAAATGATAAATGCCTGTTTGGTTGTCAGGAAGTATTCACTTCAGCATTGTAGAAGGGCTTTAAATGTTGCTTTGGCCTCTTCAAGGCCTGGGACTGTAATCTGCTGCCTACCAAGTCCTAGAATTAGGGCTTTTAGATCAACCTGACAACTCTGGCTCTGAGAATTTCAATCCTTTGTGGGATTTGGGACTATCTGCTCAGTTGTTGGCAGGAGAAGCACAAGGATGTCTGCAAAGTTTCTGCATACATTTGCTGATGAAGATCCAGAGATGAAGAGGCAGATAGGGTGCATGACTGGAATCTTCCAAATTTTCGATCGGCAGCGCCTCCTTACCGGGAGGCGCCTCAGTGGTCACAGCCATCAAGGGGTTTCTTCAGGTAGCTAGCTATCCACTTTCTTCTGCTTCATCAGAGGCATGAGTCAAGTCACCCTCTTAGTTTGTTCTTATGCATTTCTTTCTTTAACTTTGTGGCTATTGTGGCTCAGTAGTTTATACAATCGCTTTTCCCAACTCTTGTTCCGATTTAATTGGTCTTTGGTTTCTAGTTTAGAGACTTGGATGGAAACGTGAAGGACATCTACCTTTGTTCTCAATAAAAAAGAAAGATAATGGATTGAATATATACATATATAAAAAGTAATTAAGTGACATGTTCTTTTTAATCTTTTTGAAGGTTCTGAAATCTAATGAACACGATGAGTTCATGAAAATCTATTTTTGGAGGGTTTGTAATTTGAAGACATCAAACCACTAAAACTTTGATAATTTATTCTAATCATTTTGTGCTCTTAATAATGTCATGATACTTCCGATCTCTCCATTGTATGGTTTTCAAAAGCATGAGCAAGTCGATGATAATGTCGCTGGCCTTCCATGCCCAAACGAATTGAAACCATCAGAGTGAGGAATGCTGAGTTTGCCAGTCGGAATGAATCATGGCACCAGTTCACTTGCATGAATGCAGTACATCTTTTATCACCAAGTGAAATAACACACATGATTCTTATTTGTCACATCCAAAAACTTGATGGCCCTAAAGTTAAAATGCTGTTAATGATAATTATCTACCAAATTAGTACATATAATTATTTGGACCGTAAGATATCTGAAAAGACAAGGTGTGTATTTTTGTGTGTTACCTCTTTGGATATTATTTTACTTGGAATCAATTTCGTATTACTGAATCTTTATCAGACAAATATGCAATTCTTCGCTTTGTTTAACCAAGAAAAATAAGTTGGTTTTATTCTTCTCTAGGCAAAGTTCTTTCAAATAGAAGCTCGGTTGGAACAGAGGGAAATCGATGCTCTCCACATATTGTTTTGGTAAATATTATTCGAATGTCATTGTACCCATCTCTGCTTTAACTGCCTTTCTAGGATATCAAAATTATTTTATCATGCTTTTCAGGAGAGAAGTCTGAGTAAGAGCTTAAATGAGAATCAAAGAATTTCAGTGGAGTCATCAAGAACTTCGTACTCGTCTTCGTCCTGCTCATCATTTTCTTCTTTAGACTGCAATAAATCATCTCAAGAAGAGCATCCTTCTGTCGAGCGAATCTGTTGTACAGAGAGGTCCGTGAAGGATTCACCAAAATTGAAGAGCCATGAAGTTCATGCAAAACCTATTTGCTGTGAACTACAAGGCAATCCTCCCAATCTATCAATTCAAACTGATTTCCGGTCTCTTGATTTTCAAGATGTCGTGAAGGACTCCATATACAAAGATACACAGCCTTTATCAGTAAGAACTTCACTCAAAGAGGAAACGAAGAACCATACATTGAAGCACAAAGATTCCCCAAGGCCCATTCTGCTGTCAAAGTCAATGGATGCATCGCATACCACCGAAATTGATGGAAGATCAAGAGTGCACATTGATCTTGGTGAATCCCTTCGAGTCCTAGCCAAGCTCAAAAAAGCCCCATGGTACTTCTCAGAAGCTAATGAACCACCAAGAAAATCATATGAGGCAAAATATACTTCATTTTATCCACTATCAAAGGAAGCTCCAAGATTCTCGTATGATGGAAGAGACTCACGTTCTTCTCTGGATTCTCGAGAAAGCAGCAAAATCTCTTCCAAACTTAGAGAACTCCCTAGGCTGTCATTAGATGGCAGGGAATGCTCAAACACAACCCTGAAAGAATTTGACAGAAGCAGCATCAACAGAAGAGCTGATGTTATTTTGGAACATCAGCAAGAACCAGGAAGTTGCAAGCGGCCTCATAGCATCGTTGCAAAGCTCATGGGCTTGGAAGCAGAACCCAACAGCCAAGAGCAGGTGGTGCTACCTGATACTAACAGTAACAAAAAGTTTGACAACTTCAATAGGCAGAAGAATATCGGTTTCGCCTCTAAACAACTTACAAACACTCAAGATTGCAAGGAGGATCTTCTCTCATGCTCCCATAAGTGCTTCATCAAGGACCCTGCTATTCCACTGCAGAAAAGACCCACTTCAATCATCAAACCTGTTTTCCAGTCAAGGGTCCCAATTGAACCAGCTCCTTGGAGGCACAATGACAAGATCTGCATCCCCCAGAAGATGACATTTGTACCCCGAGAATGTCAGATCAAGAAGCAATCAGAATCTGTCTATAGTGAGATAGAGAAAAGGCTGAAAGAGCTCGAGTTCCAGCAATCCAACAAGGACCTCAGGGCTCTTAAGCACATATTGGATGCTATGCATGCAAAGGGGCTACTAGAGACTAAGAACACCGCAGATCAGCCTTCCAAAACATCAGTTTCTAGTAGTCCATCTGGAAGTGCTCAGAATGTAGGAACAATTGATGCCCAAAACACAATTGGTTCGCATCCTACATTTACGAAAGGAGACAAAACTTCAAGAGCTTTCGATTCACCAATAGTAATCATGAAACCCGCAAAATCTTTCAACAGGTTGGATATTTCTCCATCTTCAGTTATTCCTTTAGAAGGCTTGTCAGGTCTTCAGAGGTTACGAACCAGCAATCCTGTGGATAAAAAGAAGGCTTCAGTTAGTATGACATTACATAAGGACCAAACGCCTAAGGCTTGTAGGGAAACTGCTTGTCAACCACCTCTCTCTGAAGATAAGAAATTTAGAAAAGAAGAAAATGTCACACAAAAAAATTGTATGAGGATGTCACAGGTGTCACCTAGGCTTCAAGGGGCACCGAGAGAAGACATTGGAAGTCCAGTAAAAGCATCGAATTCTCTCAGCCCAAGATTACAACTGAAAAAATCTGAAATGGAAAAGAGATCTCGTCCCCCACTTCCTTCATCTCCCTCAAATATGCCTCCAAAACAGCCTGCTAACAGATATTCTTCAGAGTCAGTGTCTCCAAGAGGAAGGCTCAGACGAAAACCAGCTCAAGCACAGCAAAATAATGACCAACTCAATGACACTAGTAGTGAGACAAGAAGTCGGAATGACCAGTATGACAAGATATCTTTAAAGCCAGATGGCCATATTAGCTTGATATCACAGGCAGACACGGAAGTAATAAGGTCCAACCACTCTGATGATCCTTGCATCTTTCGGCAAGGTAACCAAAGTCCATCTGGCAGGGGTGCTAAAAGTGCTTCTTCAGCCATGTACCGGAAGGTATGTCCATCTCAAATTGAATCCCATTATGCCAAAAAAAGTTAATATGAAAGTCCGTATCACTTCCATTTTAAATTTGAATTTGATCCAAGATTCTGCTACTCTTGAGACTTAGGGCTTTGTGATATCTGAGAAGCATTGAGCCAAAGTGCTTTAAAAAGAAACTATATATTCCTTTTCCAGTTGGCTCTGTGCTTTATATTACTCCAGATTGCAGTTAGGCGTAATGCCAGTTCTAAATCCTATATTTGCACAATGGAACCTAGGTAATTATCATAGCTAACTTGGAATAAACTACTTTTTAATGGATTCTTTGCTTTGAAGCATATGAGGTTTCAAATTCTGCTAATGCCATTTGCAAGTACTTAAACATCAGAATCTGGACAATAACTTTATTTCATCTTATTTTCTGCTTCCATAAAGAAGCGAGGATATGAAGAACTGTTGACTAATAAAAAATTTCAGCAGTTTGAACATCATTTTTGGTCCTCATTGTTCCTTGCTCATTGTATGTGGTGCTGATTAGCCTTTTGTACCATTTTTTTCATTTATTTCAGAAGAACTCACATAGTTCAAAAGAAGATGGTTTAGCCGTGGAAATAGAAACAGCTGTTCGTAAGCAGCCAATTCCAATCCCTGTTCTACATGCTTCACTTAACCAGGATGACTTGCCTCCTAAGGAGATATCTTCAAAATCATTCGAAGGTATGGTTCAGTTATTATTATTATTTTTTTAATTTTGATAGCTGAAGTTTGTCCTAGATATGATAGAGACCTGATTTACCACACATTAGTCTTTGGCTATGAGTCTTAAATGAGGCGTCAACCTTGAAATCAAGAGATCTCAAGTGCTAAATTATTTTCCCTGTCTCTCTTCTTCCATACTCTAGATGTGATTACTGTGATTCTCAACATTATGGGATAAAGATCTGCAGTGATCAAGTCTGTAATGTGTTGGTAACGATCATTTAGATCTGAGAGGACCCATTGAAAAGATCAATTTGCTTTTTTTTTTTAGTATGTCTTATGCCATCCTTATATGAGCAGACATCCCTAAACTCTCTTACCAACATAGAAAGATATGGATTATGGACCGCTAAACAAAACTGTGGTCCATTACTATACCATCAACCAAACACAACCTATGGTTCTATAGTAACGCCAAGGTCATACTGACAAGCCCTTGAATATCCATGTGACCTGTACATGTGACACAAATGTTCATCCTATATTTGCAATGTTTATGTGTGTTTACCCAGTATTGATTGGACGAATGTCTACATCCTTAAAAGTTGTTCAACCTGAATGAAAAATAAAAAAAAAACAGACTCTTTTGTTAAAAGGAATATAAAAGAGTCCCAGAAATTTCTATGTTTCTTATGTTGCATCAATAATATTATTACAGATGAATGCATGAACTAATTTTTTTTTACACATGTAAACACTTACAAGTATAAACATACTTATCTGGTGTCTTTATATTCTGCATGCTGTGTTGTACATTTCCATACATTCATATATAGATTATCATTTATTTCTTTGTTGATTCTTCTCTTACTGAAGAGAAATAGAAGGAAAAAGATCAACAGGAAAGTGTAATTAAGCATATAGTTGAAATATCAAGTGAATGATAATTTCCTTCACATAAACTGCACTAACTAGCGTGATAACCAAACTTTTTTTCTAATGAATTGCCAGATGACGAGATTCATGCTTCTTCAGTTGATTGTCGCAATCCAACTGGCTTGCCTGATGCTCCATCACCCAATTTAAGCTCTGGATTCAACCAGAAGAAACTTGCAAACATCGAACACCTGGTTCAGAAGCTGAGGCAGATAAGCTCAAAGGATGATGAAGCTTCCACAACTGACCATATTGCCTTGTTATGTGAAAAGCAGAGCCCAGACCATCGATATGTGTCTGAGATACTCCTGGCTTCTGGCCTTCTGATGAGAGATCTAACATCTGGACCAATTAGCACAGTGCCCATCCAGCTTCACCCTTCGGGCCACCCGATAAACCCTGACTTGTTTCTTGTTTTGGAGCAAACAAAGTCTCCCTGTCTTGCCAAGCCTGTGACTGTTAGCCAAAACATAGTTCAGCTCAAGTCTGATCCAGAGAAGCTTCAACGCAAGCTGGTATTTGATGTAGTGAATGAGCTCCTAATACAGAAGTTGAAGCTGGCTAGTCCAGGCCCTCGCCCTGACCCCCTGCTTCAAGTCAGGAAGGCCAAGTTTCCCAGCGGACAACGCTTGCTGAAAGAGATATGTTCTGATATCGAACATCTCAAAGCTGAGAGCTTTGTTGCTGGCAGCTTGTATGGTGATAACAGCTTTATGGCAGGCGAAGATATGTTGCGGCATTCGGAAGGCTGGACTGATTCTGGCAAGGAGTTACCGACGATAGTGTTGGAGATAGAGAGGTCAATATTTAAAGATCTGATTGATGAAGTTATTAGCGGACAAGGTGCAACTGGTTTTCAATCCAAGGCAAGCAGAAGGCAGACTGTCAGACGCTAAACAAGTACACCATAATCTTATCTTCTCTCTTTCCTTCACAAGCAACTGTGAATATTAGCAAATGGAACAACTGTTATACATGTTGTATACATCATATATGCTTTAATGGAACTACAATAAGATCGTCACTTTTTCCATATATCAGTATTGTGCTCTACTTCAAACAGTAGTTTGTTCGTGTTTGCACTTACTATGGACAGGAACTGTGCAACACCATTGCAACAGTTTCATCGTGGATTCTGGCACCAGTTAACTGATATTAGATTAATTAGATAGAAAACAGATTTAAAAGGATAGACACAAGAGTGTTGTTATATCGTGATGTGAGTTCAGATTTCTTTCCCCGTCCAACTTGAGATTTTTAAAGATATCACATAGCCTAATGTTTCAGAAATGCCACTTAGCAGCATGATATAATGGTAGCCACTATAAAATTCAAGTTGGTCTATTTTTTATGCATGAATTTGTCGATTCCGAAGAA